>NC_090653.1:295439600-295679600 GCF_040937935.1 Hyperolius riggenbachi
ATAGATCATTTAGTTGTGATAATTATTGACAAAGTTATTGACAAATAATCAGAGCTGAGCTGTGAAAATGACCTCAGTAGGGAAGTAGTTAAAGAAGAACTCTGTGATTCGTACAATCAATAGCTCCCTTTAGCTATTATATCAGTAGTGAAGGGGCTCAATACATTGCCAATATTTACTATTTATATATCGCCGACATCTTCCGCAGCGCTGTACAGAATATAAATACATAAATACTGATTCTGCTGCTAATAATCGTTGTGCTGGATCCTCACTGCGAAATTCTGCTTCTGGGGTCAGAGTGTAAAATCTGCACTAGGGCCCATGGCTTCTGTGTCATCCTGCAGACAGATGGGGGGGAAATTCATGTCTGTGGGTGCTGTGCTTCTGATACGGTCACAGGTGGCTGGGCATGGTGGTGAGTAAAGATGTCGCGAACCTCCGATTTTCGGTTCGCGAACCTCTGCGGAGAGTTCGGTTCGTGAAAAACCGCAATAGACTTCAATGGGGATGCAAACTTTTAAATTTACAAAAATTTCTACTGGCTAAAAAAATGATAGAAAACATGTTTCAAGGGTTCTAATACCTGGAGCACCCTCCTCCCTTCACCCTCCACCCTCCTCCCTCCTCCCTCCACCCTCCTCCCTTCCACCCTTCTACCGGAGGGAGGAGGGTCTCATCTGCCAGGGAATTCCAGTATTTCAAAAGCCAGCTTTCATACCGTGGCTGGGGATTGAACCCAGGTCTCAGTGTATGGTAGGTAACTAACATATCCATTATACCGCAGAAAAAGTGGGATCAGCGCATCACCAGGCCGCCTCTGGATGGCCTCAGCTCAGAGATGCGCTGAGCCCCCCCAGGAACTACAAAACGCACCTTGAACCCAAACAGAGGCTCTGCATATACACCAAAGAAAAACTATCAAGTGGGAGCAGCTGACCAGAATTAAATCAAACATAGCAAAGAAATGAACAGCGCTACTTAAAAACAGATGAGTGCTTACCTGCAAAAAAGTGCACACCCCACTCATGGGATTCAAATACACAATGAGCACACACATGACCTGTCTACCACTTGGAGGATGTTAGTTTCACTAACAATTTGCAATTTGTTAGGTACTTGTCCCTCCCACTGTCGTAGAAGTCTTTCCTCCATGGGAGGGGACCTAACACTACCTAGTGTTAGGTCCCCTCCCATGGAGGAAAGACTTCTACGACCTAACTACCTAGTGTTAGGTCCCCTCCCATGGAGGAAAGACTTCTACGACAGTGGGAGGGACAAGTACCTAACAAATTGCAAATTGTTAGTGAAACTAACATCCTCCAAGTGGTAGACAGGTCATGTGTGTGCTCATTGTGTATTTGAATCCCATGAGTGGGGTGTGCACTTTTTTGCAGGTAAGCACTCATCTGTTTTTAAGTAGCGCTGTTCATTTCTTTGCTATGTTTGATTTAATTCTGGTCAGCTGCTCCCACTTGATAGTTTTTCTTTGGTGTATATGCAGAGCCTCTGTTTGGGTTCAAGGTGCGTTTTGTAGTTCCTGGGGGGGCTCAGCGCATCTCTGAGCTGAGGCCATCCAGAGGCGGCCTGGTGATGCGCTGATCCCACTTTTTCTGCGCAATTCTTAAATTTAAATTTACTGGTAGCGCGCCCAGGCTATGCATATGCATAGGTAGGTTTTAGTTAGTGTTAGGTCCCCTCCCATGGAGGAAAGACTTCTACGACAGTGGGAGGGACAAGTACCTAACAAATTGCAAATTGTTAGTGAAACTAACATCCTCCAAGTGGTAGACAGGTCATGTGTGTGCTCATTGTGTATTTGAATCCCATGAGTGGGGTGTGCACTTTTTTGCAGGTAAGCACTCATCTGTTTTTAAGTAGCGCTGTTCATTTCTTTGCTATATCCATTATACCACCAACACTTCTAGCTGAAGCTAGCCTAGCATGTACCATTTATGCTCAATTCAAAAGAAAAATTAGACAAGACAACATTTATACCACACTTTTCTCCAGGCAGACTCAAAGCGCCAGAGCTGCAGCCACTAGGGCACGCTCTATAGGCAGTAGCAGTGTTAGGAAGACTTGCCTAAGGTCTCCTACTGAATAGGTGCTGGCTTACTGAGCATACAGCGCCAAGATTCTAACCCTGGTCTCCTGTGTCAGAGGCAGAGCCCTTAACCATTACACCATCCAGCCACTGCTTAAGGATATGTAGCCAGGCATGGCCTTGCCTTTTGTGTTCAACAGTTGTCAAGAGAAAAATTAGACAAGATAGCAGTGTTAGGAAGACTTGCCTAAGGTCTCCTACTGAATAGGTGCTGGCTTACTGAACAGACAGAGCTGAGATTTGAACTCTGGTCTCCTGTGTCAGAGGCAGAGCCCTTAACCATTATACCATCCAGCCACTGCTTACAGACATGTAGCCAGGCATGGCCTTGCCTTTTGTGTTCAACAGTTGTCCAAAGAGAACCCCAGATAGCCAGGTAGATTCATCTCTCTCTCTCTCTCTCTCTCACCAACACTACATGCTGAAGCCAGCCTAGCATGTACCATTTATGCTCAATCCATTTATGCGCAAAAATACAATTCCGCGGAAAGCAGTGACCATCCCTACTAGAGAGAGAGAGAGAGAGAGAGAGATATGAATCTACCTGGCTATCTGAGGTTCTCTTTGGACAACTGTTGAACACACAAGGCAAGGCCATGCCTGGCTACATATCTGTAAGCAGTGGCTGGATGGTGCCATGGTTAAGGGCTCTGCCTCTGACACAGGAGACCAGGGTTAGTTTCAGCTAGTAGTGTTGGTGGTATAATGGATATGTTAGTTACTTACCATACACTGAGACCTGGGTTCAAATCCCAGCCACGGTATGTAAGCTGGTTTTTGAAATACTGGAATCCCCTGGCAGATGAGACCCTCCTCCCTCTGGTAGGAGGGAATGGGTAGAAGGGGAGGGAGGAGAAGCCCACAAGAGGCTAATTAAAATATCCCTAGCAGAGTGTGTGTAGCAGCTGTCCCTTAACTAATTAGTATAGGCAGAGGAGTGAGTCAAATGGCTCAAGGGCCTTGTATAAGGGGGGTGGGGCTCCAGCAGTGAGTGCAGTCTGATTGGCAACAATGTACCTGCTGACTGTGATGCAGAGGGTCAAATTTGCTCAATAGAGCATTATGGGGCGAATCGAACTTCCGGGAAAGTTCGCCTTTGGCAGGCGAACGCGAACCACCGAAGTTCGCCTGGAACCGTTCTCCGGCGAACCGTTCGGGACATTTCTAGTGGTGAGTGGAAGTCAGGGCTGGACGTGGCAGCAGGATGGCAGGGCTGGACGTGGCGGCAGGATGGCAGGGCTGGACGTGGCGGCAGGATGGCAGGGCTGGACGTGCGGCAGGATGGCAGGGCTGGACGTGGCGGCAGGATGGCAGGGCTGGACGTGGCGGCAGGATGGCAGGGCTGGACGTGGCGGCAGGATGGCAGGGCTGGACGTGGCGGCAGGATGGCAGGGCTGGACGTGGCGGCAGGGTGTCAGGGCTGGACGTAGTGGCAGGATGGCAGGGCTGGACGTAGCGGCTGGACATGGTGGGGGTTGGATGTGGCACCTGGATGTAGGCACCGGACATTGCGGCTGGGTGTGATGGCTGGACGTGGCAGCTGGACGTGGTGGGTGGACGTGGCAATGATATGGTTGCTCGGCTTGTCATCATCATAACATAAGACACTGAACTCTGAACACAGAAGACAGACATAGAATAAAAGGCACAGTTATTAGGGCTCACCCTGACAGGACCCCCAGAACCAGGTTCAGCATGAAGAAAGAGCCCACGATGATCAGAGGGATAAAGTAGAGCCAGTTCCACATCGCTCCCACGGCGTCATTTGTCTGCAAGAAACAAACCACGAGACACTGAGGCAGAAGCAGCGGAGGGGGCATTATATACAAATATATATAGACATATAAACCACGAGACACTGAGGCAGACGCAGCGGAGGGGGCATTATATACAAATATATACAGGTAGTCCCCGTTTAACGAACAAGATATGGACTGTAGGTTCGTTCTTAACCTGAATCTGTTCTTAAGTCGGAACGCTGTGCCATCTCTGTCACCTGTACCTCCTCTGTGCCCCCCTGTGCCTCCAGTGTCCCCCTCTGTGTCACCTCTGCCCCCTGTACCTCCTCTGTGACCCTCTGTGCCTCCAGTGTCCCCCTCTGTGTCACCTGTGTCCCCTGTACCTCCTCTGTGACCCTCTGTGCCTCCAGTGTCCCCCTTTGAGTCACCTATGTCTCTCCTCTGTGCCCCCCAGAGAAGCAGCAGAGGGGGCATCATATACAAACATACATATATACTATATATATATATTTTTATTTTTTTCCCGCACTTTACTGCACAAGGCCAATATCTGTAAATATTTATCTAAGAAGAGTACAAAGTAAAATGAAAGGCACGCCTCAGCTGATAAGCAGGCGTGTGTACCGTGACCTCTCAAGCCGCGCGCCTCAGCCGATAAGCAGGCGCGTGTACGGTGACCTCACAAGCCGCATGCCTCAGCCCATAAGCAGGCGCGTGTACAGTGACCTCACAAGCCGCACGCCTCAGCCGATAAGCAGGCGCATGTACAGTGACCTCACAAGCCGCGCGCCTCAGCCGATAAGCAGGCGCGTGTACAGTGACCTCACAAGCCGCACGCCTCAGCCGATAAGCAGGCGCGTGTACAGTGACCTCACAAGCCGCACGTCTCAGCTGATAAGCAGGCGCGTGTACAGTGACCTCACAAGCCGCACTCCTCAGCCGATAAGCAGGCGTGCGTACGGTCACCTCTCAAGCCGCGTGCCTCAGCCGATAAGTGGCGTGTGCACGGTGACCTCACAAGCCGCACGCCTCAGCCAATAAGCAGGCGCGTGTACAGTGACCTCACAAGCCGCACGCCTCAGCCGATAAGCAGGCGCGTGTACAGTGACCTCACAAGCCGCACGCCTCAGCCGATAAGCAGGCGTGCGTACGGTCACCTCTCAAGCCGCGTGCCTCAGCCGATAAGCAGGCGTGTGCACGGTGACCTCACAAGCCGCGCGCCTCAGCCGATAAGCAGGCACGTGTACAGTGACCTCACAAGCCGCACGCCTCAGCCGATAAGCAGGCGCGTGTACAGTGACCTCACAAGCCACACGTCTCAGTTGATAAGTAGGCGCGTGTACAGTGACCTCTCAAGCCGCGTGCCTCAGCCGATAAGCGGCGTGTGCACGGTGACCTCACAAGCCGCACGCCTCAGCCAATAAGCAGGCGCGTGTACGGTGACCTCACAAGCCGCGCGCCTCAGCCGATAAAACAGGCGCGTGTACAGTGACCTCACAAGCCGCACGTCTCAGCCGATAAGCAGGCGCGTGTACAGTGACCTCACAAGCCGCACGTCTCAGCCGATAAGCAGGCGCGTGTACGGTGACCTCACAAGCCATGCACTTCAGCCGATAAGCAGGCGTGTGTACAGTGACCTCACAAGCCGCGCGCCTCAGCCGATAAGCAGGCGCGTGTACGGTGACCTCACAAGCCGCACGCCTCATCCGATAAGCAGGCGCGTGTACAGTGACCTCACAAGCCGCACGCCTCAGCCGATAAGCAGGCGTGTGCACGGTGACCTCACAAGCCATGCACCTCAGCTGATAAGCAGGCGTGTGTACAGTGACCTCACAAGCCGCGCGCCTCAGCCGATAAGCAGGCGCGTGTACGGTGACCTCACAAGCCGCACGCCTCATCCGATAAGCAGGCGCGTGTACAGTGACCTCACAAGCCGCACGCCTCAGCCGATAAGCAGGTGCGTGTACAGTGACCTCACAAGCCGCACGCCTCAGCCGATAAGCAGGCGTGCGTACGGTCACCTCTCAAGCCGCGTGCCTCAGCCGATAAGCAGGCGTGTGCACGGTGACCTCACAAGCCGCGCGCCTCAGCCGATAAGCAGGAGTGTGTACGGTCACCTCTTAAGCCGTGTGCCTTAGCCGATAAGCAGGAGTGTGTACGGTAACCTCTCAACCCGACTGCCAGCCATCCGTCCGGCAGATCTACTCACCCCCAGCGGTGCTAATACCCCGCCATTCCCAATGTACGCCCATCTTTTCCGCCCCCCGTGTGACATGGCGCACGCGCTGCTCGTTGTCCCTCCATACGGGGGCCCCCCGAATAGCAATACAGCGCATCATCAGCTACACCGCTGAGACGTGTGCAGCCTGGCCCAGCGGTGTCCCACAAAGGGATCAGCTACTGATACCCGACAGGCGACGTCCGTCAAAGGTATTTACACACCTGGCTGAGCACGGCAAAAATACACAGTAATTATGCTGATCTGTGTGACTTAGCGATACTTCCTTTCACACCGAGAACTGCTCTGTAAATAGCTGTGCACCTATCCACACCGGCTTATGAGCAGCCCTGACCGAGAGAACTGCCACAGCGCTACATGCGGTACTCAGAGTTCCCCGGTGTTAGGATATATGACGATTGCCCTTATACAGCTGATCCGCTGATCTAGAGTCATGTGACACTGTTGTCTGTCTGTTAACCAGGAAGTGATAAATAAAGTTTATTCAGAAAGCAGAGAAAAAAGAAAAGAGAAGTGTGTGTTCCTGAGAGAAAGCAAAGCATGGAGTCTGTGTGCCGCTTATCCTCCATCAGAGATCTGCTGTAATCACAAGATGAGGTTAGAGAGCAGCATCAGGAGGGTTATCCCATCTTATGCTGGGAATACACGGTAAGATTCTGAACCATTACGATGGCTGGATAGATAATTTCCGACATGTCCGATCTCCGGCCCGATCGTTTCCCCGCTCGATTCCGGATTGAGGAGGACAATGAAAAAAGATTAAAAAAAACGAGCTGAAGATAAGAGAATTGCCTGCGGAAAATCGAGCCGTGTATTCCCAGCATTAAAGCCCCATCTACACCATACAATTTTTTGGGCAATTCGATTCAATTCGATTTGATTCATTGATTCGATTCAATCCGAGAGAACAATGAAAAATGAATCAAATTGAATACCGATCGGATATGTCGGATTGAATCAATGAATCGAATTGAATCGAATCGCACAAAAAATTGTATGGAGTGGATGGGGCTTACAAAACAATTTCCTGTTAGATTGACGGGTAATCTGATCCCTGATACACACCATGCCATTTCCTGTTAGATCGACGGGTAATCTGATACCTGATACACACCATGCCATTTCCTGTTAGATCGACGGGTAATCTGATACCTGATACACACCATGCCATTTCCTGTTAGATCGACGGGTAATCTGATACCTGATACACACCATGCAATTTCCTGTTAGATTGACGTGTAATCTGATACCTGATACACACCGTGCAATTTCCTGTTAGATTGACGTGTAATCTGATACCTGATACACACCATGCAATTCCCTGTTAGATCAACGGGTAATCTGATACCTGATACACACCATGCCATTTCCTGTTAGATCGACGGGTAATCTGATACCTGATACACACCATGCAATTTCCTGTTAGATTGACGTGTAATCTGATACCTGATACACACCGTGCAATTTCCTGTTAGATTGACGTGTAATCTGATACCTGATACACACCGTGCAATTTCCTGTTAGATTGACGTGTAATCTGATACCTGATACACACCATGCAATTTCCTGTTAGATCGACGGGTAATCTGATACCTGATACACACCATGCCATTTCCTGTTAGATCGATGGAAAATCTGATACCTGATACACACCATGCAATTTCCTGTTAGATTGACAGGTAATCTGATACCTGATACACACCATGTAATTCCCTGTTAGATCGATGGGCAATCTGATACACACCATGCAATTTCCTGTTAGATTGACGTGTAATCTGATACCTGATACACACCGTGCAATTTCCTGTTAGATTGACGTGTAATCTGATACCTGATACACACCATGCAATTTCCTGTTAGATCGACGGGTAATCTGATACCTGATACACACCATGCCATTTCCTGTTAGATCGATGGAAAATCTGATACCTGATACACACTATGCAATTTCCTGTTAGATCGACAGGTAATCTGATACCCGATACACACCATACAATTTTCTGTTAGATCGACGGGTAATCTGACACCTGATACACACCATGCAATTTCCTGTTAGATCGATGGGTAATCTGATACACACCATGCAATTTCCTGTTAGATTGACGTGTAATCTGATACCTGATACACACCATGCAATTTCCTGTTAGATCGACGGGAAATCTGATACCTGATACACACTATGCAATTTCCTGTTAGATCGACAGGTAATCTGATACCCGATACACACCATACAATTTTCTGTTAGATCGACGGGTAATCTGACACCTGATACACACCATGCAATTTCCTGTTAGATCGATGGGTAATCTGATACACACCATGCAATTTCCTGTTAGATTGACGTGTAATCTGATACCTGATACACACCATGCAATTTCCTGTTAGATCGACGGGAAATCTGATACCTGATACACACCATGCAATTTCCTATTAGATTGATGGGTAATTTGATACCGGATACACACCATGCAATTTCCTGTTAGATCGATGGGGAATCTGATACCTGATACACAACATGCAATTTCCTGTTAGAGCGATGGGTAATCTGATATCTGATACACACCGTGCAATTTCTGTTATATCGATGGGTAATCTGATACCTGATACACACCATGCAATTTCCTGTTCGAACGATGGATAATGTGACAGGTAGGTGCATCGCGTGTACAGGTCCAAACTGCTCCTTATCAATAATGATGGTACCTTCCCAAAATCAATGCCCTTATCGACCGGGAGCCAATCGGGCATGTCGGAAATAATTGGTTTGATCCCATTGATTGAATGGGAAGTTGTATTGTGTGTACCCAGCATTAAATCAACATGGCAACACTCGGTTATTAGCTGAGGCCTCCGCTGCCTGATCCAGAATCGTCACCACTTCACACGTCACATGATTACCCCTGAGTGACCTGCTGTATCCAGTGAGGAGAGGAGCACTCTGGACTGAAGTAGAACGTTTGATATTCTGCGCAGCACTTCTATGTACTGTTTATATTCCTGGATCCTCCTGATCACGGGGGGAATTTGCCTCATTTGGGCTATGTACACACAGAAAGACAGATTGTGTGAATCGACCAATCGTTTCACGATCTCTCTGCCGAGCTATCCACACGATGTGATGTGTGGAGGGGCAATACGGTAAACGATCTGCTGGTTGAATGGTGCGGGGCGAGCGACAGGCCTTCTGGACGTATGACCTTGAACGATTATCTGCTGAAGTGATCTGTCATAGATCGTTCGTTTGAACGATATCGTGACAATGCGTCGTCCGACAATTCTGTACCCCGGTGTGAACGAGGCTGCAGTGTTACCATAACCGTGTTTATCAGGAATATGTGAGGCAGGATCCTGATTTCCGGGGAAGCGTTTCCCCGGCGCACACGTTGCTGAGACCCCCTCCCCCACATTGCCAGGCTGATGAAACAGCGTCTCTGCAATATTTACACGTCTTTCCCGTGAGTGAATGGAGGTGTTATCATTTCTCAAGTCTGCCGCCACCTCGCCGCGAACCGCCAGCGACTGACACGAAATCTACTACAATCTCTGAGAGCGGCGCCACATCCTCACTCGCGGAGACTCACAACTGCGCTTCTTACGCCACGGCAACCTCTGACTGTCGCCTGGCAACAGACTTCTCCACCCCTAACAACCACTACTGTGTATGTCACACTGGCCACACACTACTCCGCCCCTAACAACCATTACTGTGTACGTCACACTGGCCACTCCAGTTACTCTGGCAACACACTGCTCCTTCCCTAACAACCGTCACTGTGAATGTCACACTGGCAACACACTTCTTCACCCCTAACAACCACTACTGTGTATGTCACACTGGCCACTCCGGTTACTCTGGCAACACACTGTTCCTTCCCTAACAACCACTACTGTAAATGTCACACTAGCCACTCCGGTCACTGTGGCAATACACTGCCCCTTCCCTAACAACCGTCACTGTGAATGTCACACCGGCTACACCGGTTACTCTTGCAACACACTGCTCCTCCCCTAACAACCACTACTGTAAATGTCACACCGGTTACTCTGGCAACACACTGCTCAGCCCCTAACAACCGTCACTTTGCACCTCCAACACACCCCAAGTTCTGAGGTGAGAGTATACCCTCCAGCTACCTCTGTGCCAGTGTGCAGACCCCGAGCACCGCTGGATCCCACAATACATTCATATGCCATATTTCCAGGTGGGGGGACAGACAGCGTCTCTTGCAGTCCATCTGATATGGAGTCGTCGCTGAGCACAATTTCTGTATGCACGTCAGATTGCGGAGGTACTTCTTGTTGGCTCTTTTGATGTTTGTATGCGGTGTGCCTCTGAGGAAGCGGCTTTTGGCTGTGAAACATGACAGGCAGCCTTTTATATGAACTGGAACTCTGAATTTGTACCTTTACGTCTTGTCCGCAATTTGAAGACATTGTGAATGCAGAATAAATAAGAGAATACATTTGTTCATAGAACACCCCATTGTGTATACTGTATATTTCCGGAACCAGCGCAACTGGGGGTGCTCCACACTGGCACAGGGACAAAACGCAATGACTTAGCGGGAGATAAAGGACCCTACTGGCGTGTGCGATATGCTGTGCCCGTGCATGTGACTAGTGCGATATACTGTGCCCCTACGTGCTGGTGTGTGCAATATGCAGTGCATGTGCATGTGGCATGTGCGATATGCGGTACCTGTGCGTGTGGCATGTGCGATATGCGGTACCTGTGCGTGTGGCATGTGCGATATGCGGTACCTGTGCGTGTGGCATGTGCGATATGCGGTACCTGTGCGTGTGGCATGTGCGATATGCCCTGCCTGTCCATGTGGTGTATGCGATATAACGTGCACGTGCGTGCTGACGTGTGCCATATGCGGCGCCTGTGCGTGTGGCGTGTGCAATATGCGGTACCTGTGCGTGTGGCGTGTGCAATATGCGGTACCTGTGCGTGTGGCATGTGCGATATGCGGTACCTGTGCGTGTGGCATGTGCGATATGCCCTGCCTGTCCATGTGGTGTATGTGATATGAGGTGCACGTGCGTGCTGATGTGTGCCATATGCGGCGCCTGTGCGTGTGGCGTGTGCAATATGCGATGCCCGTGCGTGTGCGATATGTGGTTGCTGTGCGTGTGGCATGTGCGATATGCCCAGCCTGTGCATGTGGTGTATGCGATATAAGGTGCACGTGCGTGCTGACGTGTGCCATATGCGGCGCCTGTGCGTGTGGCGTGTGCAATATGCGGTACCTGTGCGTGTGGCGTGTGCAATATGCGGTACCTGTGCGTGTGGCATGTGCGATATGCGGTACCTGTGCGTGTGGCATGTGCGATATGCCCTGCCTGTCCATGTGGTGTATGTGATATGAGGTGCACGTGCGTGCTGATGTGTGCCATATGCGGTACCTGTGCGTGTGGCGTGTGCAATATGCGATGCCCGTGCGTGTGCAATATGCGGTTGCTGTGCGTACCGTATGATAAGTGCGTGTGACAGCAGCCTCCAGCCTGTTCTGCATCACTATGTAGAATAGATGCTGCAATTTCTACTGCTCGACTGATTCCGCTCAGAACCACAATACTGCCGGCTGCTGAGAGATCTGAGAGATGAGAAAGACCCCCCAACCAGCCGTCAGTAAATCTGCCCCCCCCCCCCCGACCAGCCATCAGTAAATCCCCCACCCCCCCCCCACCAGCCGAGAGCATATTCACCCCCCCCCCCACCCTACCCCCCGACCAGCCATCAATAAATCCCCCCCAAACAGCCATCAGGCGGGTTAGCAGGCAGGGGAGGGATTAGGCTAAGGTGGGTTAGCAGGCATGGAGGGGTTAGGCTAAGGTGGGTTAGCAGGCAGGGGAGGGATTAGGCTAAGGTGGGTTAGCAGGCAGGGGAGGGGTTAGGCTAAGGTGGGTTAGCAGGCAGGGAGGGGTTAGACTAAGGCGGGTTAGCAGGCAGGGGAGGGATTAGGCTAAGGCGGGTTAGCAGGCAGGGGAGGGATTAGGCTAAGGTGGGTTAGCAGGCAGGGGAGGGGTTAGGCTAAGGTGGTTTAGCAGGCAGGGGAGGGGTTAGGCTAAGGCGGGTTAGCAGGCAGGGGAGGGATTAGGCTAAGGTGGGTTAGCAGGCAGGGGAGGGGTTAGGCTAAGGTGGGTTAGCAGGCAGGGGAGGGGTTAGGCTGAGGTGGGTTAGCAGGCAGGGAGGGGTAAGACTAAGGTGGATTAGAAGGCAGGGGAGGGGTTAGACTGAGGTGGGTTAGCAGGCAGTGGAGGGGCTAGGCTAAGGTGGGTTAGCAGGCAGGGAGGGGTAAGACTAAGGTGGATTAGAAGGCAGGGGAGGGGTTAGGCTAAGGTGGGTTAGCTGGCAGGGAGGGGTAAGGCTAAGGTGGGTTAGCAGGCAGGGGAGGGATTAGGCTAAGGCGGGTTAGCAGGCTGGGAGGGATTAGGCTAAAGTGGGTTAGCAGGCAGGGGAGGGGTTAGGCTAAGGTGGGTTAGCAGGCAGGGAGGGATTAGGCTAAAGTGGGTTAGCAGGCAGGGGAGGGGTTAGGCTGAGGTGGGTTAGGAGGCAGGGGAGGGGTTAGGCTAAGGTGGGTTAGCAGGCAGGGGAGGGGTTAGGCTGAGGTGGGTTAGCAGGCAGGGGAGGGGTTAGGCTAAGGTGGGTTAGCAGGCAGGGGAGGGGTTAGGCTGAGGTGGGTTAGCAGGCAGGGGAGGGGTTAGGCTAAGGCGGGTTAGCAGGCAGGGAGGGGTAAGGCTAAGGTGGGTTAGCAGGCAGGGGAGGGGTTAGGCTAAGGTGGGTTAGCAGGCAGGGGAGGGGTTAGGCTAAGGCGGGTTAGCAGGCAGGGAGTGGTTAGGCTAAGGTGGGTTAGCAGGCAGGGGAGGGGTTAGGCTAAGGCGGGTTAGCAGGCAGGGAGGGGTAAGGCTAAGGTGGGTTAGCAGGCAGGGGAGGGGTTAGGCTAAGGTGGGTTAGCAGGCAGGGGAGGGCTTAGGCTAAGGTGGGTTAGCAGGCAGGGGAGGGGTTAGGCTAAGGCGGGTTAGCAGACAGGGGAGGGGTTAGGCTAAGGTGGGTTAGCAGGCAGGGAGGGGTAAGGCTAAGGTGGGTTAGCAGGCAGGGGAGGGGTTAGGCTAAGGTGGGTTAGCAGGCAGGGAGGGGTTAGGCTAAGGTGGGTTAGCAGGCAGGGGAGGGGTTAGGGTAAGGTGGGTTAGCAGGCAGGGGAGGGGGTTAGACTAAGGTGGGTTAGCAGGCAGGGAGTGGAAAGGCTAAGGCAGGTTAGCAGGCAGGGAGGGGTTAGGCTAAGGCGGGTTAGCAGGCAGGGGAGGGGTAAAGCTAAGGTGGGTTAGCAGGCAGGGAGGGGTTAGGCTAAGGTGGGTTAGCAGGCAGGGGAGGGGGTTAGGCTGAGGTGGGTTAGCAGGCAGGGAGGGGTTAGGCTAAGGTGGGTTAGCAGGCAGGGGAGGGATTAGGCTAAGGCGGGTTAGCAGGCAGGGAGGGATTAGGCTAAAGTGGGTTAGCAGGCAGGGGAGGGGTTAGGCTGAGGTGGGTTAGCAGGCAGGGGAGGGGTTAGGCTGAGGTGGGGTAGAAGGCAGGGGAGGGGTTAGGCTAAGGTGGGTTAGCAGGCAGGGGAGGGGTTAGGCTGAGGTGGGTTAGCAGGCAGGGGAGGGGTTAGGCTGAGGTGGGTTAGCAGGCAGGGGAAGGGTTAGGCTAAGGTGGGTTAGCAGGCAGGGAGGGGTTAGGCTAAGGTGGATTAGAAGGCAGGGGAGGGGTTAGGCTAAGGCGGGTTAGCAGGCAGGGGAGGGGTTAGGCTAAAGTGGATTAGAAGGCAGGGGGGAATGAGGCTTAGGGTGGCCACACACGATACAATAAAATGATCCGATTTTACGGCAATTTGATAAAAACGATCTCCCGAAAAAATAGAAAGCTTTTTTTTCATTCGACTGAAAAATCCGATCAGATTTCCCATTTTCTTCGATTTTTATCGATCGGGAATGCCAGATATTTTTCTTCAATCATTCTACAGATTGTATGGTGTGTGTTAGATTGTCAGTTTATTAATATACTCACCCTAGCAAGTTTCTCAGAGTTTCCAACCATTTTTATCATAATTCGGGAAAAATTGAACATAGGTGTGTGGTACATTAGTCATATTTTTGGAATGTTACAATGAGTCAGAAAAATTGATTGCAATTCTTAAATTGAACAATTCTTTAAAAAGGGTATGGTGTGTGTGTGTTCTGCCATTATTTCTCCAGTCTGCAGACGCTCAGTGACATCCCTGAGAAAACGCAGACAGAAGACGAGAAATGACGTATATTGTTCATTTTGCCAGCGAGTAAAGAGAATATAGCCGGTGTGACGCTGTCCTCGCTCTCCCTCATGTCCAAAGGATCCGCGGCCACCAACCATGAATATAGATTTGTGCTCTCGCAGTGCGCCATGTCACCCCCAACCTTTCCATTAGATACTTCAGTCACCGAACAAGCAATTTACCCTGCCCAGAACACGGCGTGCCAGACAGACCGCATGCGTCAGAAACTGCGTGGGGAAATGCAACACTCCCACAAGGGCAGCCAATCCCAGACAGACCGAATGCGTCAGGAGCTGCGTGGGGAAATGCAACACTCCCACAAGGGCAGTCAATCCCAGACAGACCGCATGCGTCAGGAGCTGCGTGGGGAAATGCAACACTCCCACAAGGGCAGCCAATCCCAGACAGACCGCATGCGTCAGGAGCTGCGTGGGGAAATGCAACACTCCCACAAGGGCAGCCAATCCCAGACAGACCGCATGCGTCAGGAGCTGCGTGGGGAAATGCAACACTCACACAAGGGAAGCCAATCCCAGACAGACCGCATGCGTCAGGAGCTGCGTGGGGAAATGCAACACTCCCACAAGGGCAGCCAATCCCAGACAGACCGCATGCGTCAGGAGCTGCGTGGGGAAATGCAACACTCCCACAAGGGCAGCCAATCCCAGACAGACCGCATGCCTCAGGAGCTGCGCGGGGAAATGCAACACTCACACAAGGGAAGCCAATCCCAGAAAGACCGCATGCGTCAGGAGCTGCATGGGGAAATGCAACACAAGGGCAGCCAATCCCAGACAGACCGCATGCATCAGAAACTGCGAGGGGAAATGCAACACTCCCACAAGGGCAGCCAATCCCAGACAGACCGCATGCATCAGGAGCTGCGTGGGGAAATGCAACACTCACACAAGGGCAGCCAATCCCAGAAAGACCGCATGCGTCAGGAGCTGCATGGGGAAATGCAACACAAGGGCAGCCAATCCCAGACAGATCGCATGCGTCAGGAGCTGCACGGGGAAATGCAACACTCACACAAAGGCTGCCAATCCCAGATAGACCGAATGCATCAGGAGCTGCACGGGGAAATGCAACACTCACACAAGAGCAGCCAATCCCAGAAAGACCGCATGCGTCAGGAGCTGCGCGGGGAAATGCAACACTCCCACAAGGGCAGCCAATCCCAGACAGACCGCATGCGTCAGGAGCTGCGCGGGGAAATGCAACACTCACACAAGGGCAGCCAATCCCAGACAGACCGCATGCGTCAGGAGCTGCATGGGGAAATGCAACACAAGGGCAGCCAATCCCAGACAGACCGCATGCGTCAGGAGCTGCGCGGGGAAATGCAACACAAGAGCAGCCAATCCCAGACAGACCGCATGCGTCAGGAGCTGCGCGGGGAAATGCAACACAAGGGCAGCCAATCCCAGACAGACCGCATGCGTCAGGAGCTGCGCGGGGAAATGCAACACTGACACCAGGGCAGCCAATCTCTGACAGACCGCATGCGTCAGGAGCTGCGTGGGGAAATGCAACACTGACACAAGGGCAGCCAATCCCAGACAGACCGCATGCGTCAGGAACTGCATGGGGAAATGCAACACTCACACAAGGGCAGCCAATCCCAGACAGACCGCATGCGTCAGGAACTGCATGGGGAAATGCAACACTCACACAAGGGCAGCCAATCCCAGACAGACCGCATGCGTCAGGAGCTGCGCGGGGAAATGCAACACAAGGGCAGCCAATCCCAGACAGACCGCATGCATCAGGAGCTGCGTGGGGAAATGCAACACAAGGGCAGCCAATCCCAGACAGACCGCATGCATCAGGAGCTGTGCGGGGAAATGCAACACTCACACAAGGGCAGCCAATTCCAGACAGACCGCATGCGTCAGGAACTGCATGGGGCAATGCAACACTCCCACAAGGGCAGCCAATCTCTGACAGACCGCATGCGTCAGGAGCTGCGCGGGGAAATGAAACACTCCCACAAGGGCAGCCAATCCCAGACAGACCGCATGCATCAGGAGCTGCGTGGGGAAATGCAACACAAGGGCAGCCAATCCCAGACAGACCGCATGCGTCAGGAGCTGCGTGGGGAAATGCAACACTCCCACAAGGGCAGCCAATCCCAGACAGACCGCATGCGTCAGGAGCTGTGCGGGGAAATGCAACACTCCCACAAGGGCTGCCAATCCCAGACAGACCGCATGCGTCAGGAACTGCGCGGGGAAATGCAACACTCACACAAGGGCAGCCAATCCCAGACAGACCGCATGCGTCAGGAGCTGCGCGGGGAAATGCAACACTAACACAAGGGCAGCCAATCCCAGACAGACCGCATGCACCAGGAGCTGCGCGGTGAAATGCAACACTCACACAAGGGCAGCCAATCCCAGACAGACCGCATGCACCAGGAGCTGCGCGGGGAAATGCAACACTCACACAAGGGCAGCCAATCCCAGACAGACCGCATGCGTCAGGAGCTGCGCGGGGAAATGCAACACTCACACAAGGGCAGCCAATCCCAGACAGACCGCATGCGTCAGGAGGTGCGCGGAGAAATGCAACACTCACACAAGGGCAGCCAATCCCAGACAGACCGCATGCACCAGGAGCTGCGCGGGGAAATGCAACACTCACACAAGGGCAGCCAATCCCAGACAGACCGCATGCATCAGGAACTGCACGGGGAAATGCAACACTCACACAAGGGCAGCCAATCCCAGACAGACCGCATGCGTCAGGAGCTGCGCGGGGAAATGCAACACTCACACAAGGGCAGCCAATCCCAGACAGACCGCATGTGTCAGGAGCTGTGCGGGGAAATGCAACACTCACACAAGGGCAGCCAATCCCAGACAGACCGTATGCACCAGGAGCTGCGCGGGGAAATGGTACACAAGGGCAGCCAATCCCAGACTGACCGCATGCGTCAGGAGCTGCGTGGGGAAATGCAACACTCACACAAGGTCAGCCAATTCCAGACAGACCGCATGCACCAGGAGCTGCGCGGGGAAATGCAACACAAGGGCAGCCAATACCAGACAGACCACATGCGTCAGGAGGTGCGCGGGGAAATGCAACACTCACACAAGAGCAGCCAATCCCAGAAAGACCGCATGCGTCAGGAGCTGCGCAGGGAAATGCAACACAAGGGCAGCCAATCCCAGACAGACCGCATGCGTCAGGAGGTGCGCGGGGAAATGCAACACTCACACAAGAGCAGCCAATCCCAGAAAGACTGCATGCGTCAGGAGCTGCGCGGGGAAATGCAACACAAGGGCAGCCAATCTCAGACAGACCACATGCGTCAGGAGCTGCGCTGGGCAATGCAACACTCACACAAGGGCAGCCAATCCCAGACAGACCGCATGCGTCAGGAGCTGTGCGGGGAAATGCAACACTCACACAAGGGCAGCCAATCCCAGACAGACCGCATGCGTCAGGAGCTGTGCGGGGAAATGCAACACAAGGGCAGCCAATCCCAGACAGACCGCATGCACCAGGAGCTGCGCGGCGAAATGCAACACAAGGGCAGCCAATCCCAGACAGACCGCATGCGTCAGGAGCTGCGCGGTGAAATGCAACACTCACACAAGGGCAGCCAATCCCAGACAGACCGCATGCGTCAGGAGCTGCGCGGGGAAATGCAACACTCTCACAAGGGCAGCCAATCCAAGACAGACCGCATGCGTCAGGAGCTGCACGGGGAAATGCAACACTCACACAAGGGCAGCCAATCCCAGACAGACCGCATGCTTTAGGAGGTGCGCGGGGAAATGCAACACTCACACAACGGCAGCCAATCCCAGACAGACCGCATGCGTCAGGAGGTGCGCGGGGAAATGCAACACTCACACAAGAGCAGCCAATCCCAGAAAGACCGCATGCGTCAGGAGCTGTGCGGGGAAATGCAACACAAGGGCAGCCAATCCCAGACAGACCGCATGCGTCAGGAGCTGCGCGGGGAAATGCAACACAAGGGCAGCCAATCCCAGACAGACCGCATGCACCAGGAGCTGCGCGGGGAAATGCAACACAAGGGCAGCCAATCCCAGACAGACCGCATGCGTCAGGAGCTGCGTGGGAAAATGCAACACTCCCACAAGGGCAGCCAATCCCAGACAGACCGCATGCGCCAGGAGCTGCACGGGAAATGCAACACTCACACAAGAGCAGCCAATCCCAGAAAGACCGCATGCGTCAGGAGCTGTGCGGGGAAATGCAACACAAGGGCAGCCAATGCAAGACAGACCGCATGCATCAGGAGCTGCGCGGCGAAATGCAACACTCCCACAAGGGCAGCCAATCCCAGACAGACCGCATGCGTCAGGAGCTGCGCGGGGAAATGCAACACTCACACAAGGGCAGCCAATCCCAGACAGACCGCATCCGTCAGGAGCTGCGCGGGGAAATGCAACACTCACACAAGAGCAGCCAATCCCAGAAAGACCGCATGCGTCAGGAGCTGCGCGGGGAAATGCAACACTCACACAAGGGCAGCCAATCCCAGACAGACCGCATGCGTCAGGAGCTGCGCGGGGAAATGCAACACTCCCACAAGGGCAGCCAATCCCAGACAGACCGCATGCGTCAGGAACTGCATGGGGAAATGCAACACTCACACAAGGGCAGCCAATCCCAGACAGACCGCATGCGTCAGGAGCTGCGCGGGGAAATGCAACACAAGGGCAGCCAATCCCAGACAGACCGCATGCATCAGGAGCTGCGTGGGGAAATGCAACACAAGGGCAGCCAATCCCAGACAGACCGCATGCATCAGGAGCTGTGCGGGGAAATGCAACACTCACACAAGGGCAGCCAATTCCAGACAGACCGCATGCGTCAGGAACTGCATGGGGCAATGCAACACTCCCACAAGGGCAGCCAATCTCTGACAGACCGCATGCGTCAGGAGCTGCGCGGGGAAATGAAACACTCCCACAAGGGCAGCCAATCCCAGACAGACCGCATGCATCAGGAGCTGCGTGGGGAAATGCAACACAAGGGCAGCCAATCCCAGACAGACCGCATGCGTCAGGAGCTGCGTGGGGAAATGCAACACTCCCACAAGGGCAGCCAATCCCAAACAGACCGCATGCGTCAGGAGCTGTGCGGGGAAATGCAACACTCCCACAAGGGCTGCCAATCCCAGACAGACCGCATGCGTCAGGAACTGCGCGGGGAAATGCAACACTCACACAAGGGCAGCCAATCCCAGACAGACCGCATGCGTCAGGAGCTGCGCGGGGAAATGCAACACTAACACAAGGGCAGCCAATCCCAGACAGACCGCATGCACCAGGAGCTGCGCGGTGAAATGCAACACTCACACAAGGGCAGCCAATCCCAGACAGACCGCATGCACCAGGAGCTGCGCGGGGAAATGCAACACTCACACAAGGGCAGCCAATCCCAGACAGACCGCATGCGTCAGGAGCTGCGCGGGGAAATGCAACACTCACACAAGGGCAGCCAATCCCAGACAGACCGCATGCGTCAGGAGGTGCGCGGAGAAATGCAACACTCACACAAGGGCAGCCAATCCCAGACAGACCGCATGCACCAGGAGCTGCGCGGGGAAATGCAACACTCACACAAGGGCAGCCAATTCCAGACAGACCGCATGCGTCAGGAACTGCACGGGGAAATGCAACACTCACACAAGGGCAGCCAATCCCAGACAGACCGCATGCGTCAGGAGCTGCGCGGGGAAATGCAACACTCACACAAGGGCAGCCAATCCCAGACAGACCGCATGTGTCAGGAGCTGTGCGGGGAAATGCAACACTCACACAAGGGCAGCCAATCCCAGACAGACCGTATGCACCAGGAGCTGCGCGGGGAAATGGTACACAAGGGCAGCCAATCCCAGACTGACCGCATGCGTCAGGAGCTGCGTGGGGAAATGCAACACTCACACAAGGTCAGCCAATTCCAGACAGACCGCATGCACCAGGAGCTGCGCGGGGAAATGCAACACAAGGGCAGCCAATACCAGACAGACCACATGCGTCAGGAGGTGCGCGGGGAAATGCAACACTCACACAAGAGCAGCCAATCCCAGAAAGACCGCATGCGTCAGGAGCTGCGCAGGGAAATGCAACACAAGGGCAGCCAATCCCAGACAGACCGCATGCGTCAGGAGGTGCGCGGGGAAATGCAACACTCACACAAGAGCAGCCAATCCCAGAAAGACTGCATGCGTCAGGAGCTGCGCGGGGAAATGCAACACAAGGGCAGCCAATCTCAGACAGACCACATGCGTCAGGAGCTGCGCTGGGCAATGCAACACTCACACAAGGGCAGCCAATCCCAGACAGACCGCATGCGTCAGGAGCTGTGCGGGGAAATGCAACACTCACACAAGGGCAGCCAATCCCAGACAGACCGCATGCGTCAGGAGCTGTGTGGGGAAATGCAACACAAGGGCAGCCAATCCCAGACAGACCGCATGCACCAGGAGCTGCGCGGCGAAATGCAACACAAGGGCAGCCAATCCCAGACAGACCGCATGCGTCAGGAGCTGCGCGGGGAAATGCAACACTCACACAAGGGCAGCCAATCCCAGACAGACCGCATGCATCAGGAGCTGCGCGGGGAAATGCAACACTCTCACAAGGGCAGCCAATCCAAGACAGACCGCATGCGTCAGGAGCTGCACGGGGAAATGCAACACTCACACAAGGGCAGCCAATCCCAGACAGACCGCATGCTTTAGGAGGTGCGCGGGGAAATGCAACACTCACACAAGGGCAGCCAATCCCAGACAGACCGCATGCGTCAGGAGGTGCGCGGGGAAATGCAACACTCACACAAGAGCAGCCAATCCCAGAAAGACCGCATGCGTCAGGAGCTGTGCGGGGAAATGCAACACAAGGGCAGCCAATCCCAGACAGACCGCATGCGTCAGGAGCTGCGCGGGGAAATGCAACACAAGGGCAGCCAATCCCAGACAGACCGCATGCACCAGGAGCTGCGCGGGGAAATGCAACACAAGGGCAGCCAATCCCAGACAGACCGCATGCGTCAGGAGCTGCGTGGGGAAATGCAACACTCCCACAAGGGCAGCCAATCCCAGACAGACCGCATGCGCCAGGAGCTGCACGGGAAATGCAACACTCACACAAGAGCAGCCAATCCCAGAAAGACCGCATGCGTCAGGAGCTGTGCGGGGAAATGCAACACAAGGGCAGCCAATGCAAGACAGACCGCATGCATCAGGAGCTGCGCGGCGAAATGCAACACTCCCACAAGGGCAGCCAATCCCAGACAGACCGCATGCGTCAGGAGCTGCGCGGGGAAATGCAACACTCACACAAGGGCAGCCAATCCCAGACAGACCGCATGCGTCAGGAGCTGCGCGGGGAAATGCAACACTCACACAAGAGCAGCCAATCCCAGAAAGACCGCATGCGTCAGGAGCTGCGCGGGGAAATGCAATACTCACACAAGGGCAGCCAATCCCAGACAGACCGCATGCGTCAGGAGCTGCGCGGGGAAATGCAACACTCCCACAAGGGCAGCCAATCCCAGACAGACCGCATGCGTCAGGAGGTGCGCGGGGAAATGCAACACTCACACAACAGCAGCCAATCCCAGAAAGACCGCATGCGTCAGGAGCTGCGCGGGGAAATGCAACACTCACACAAGGGCAGCCAATCCCAGACAGACCGCATGCGTCAGGAGCTGTGCGGGGAAATGCAACACTCACACAAGGGCAGCCAATCCCAGACAGACCGCATGCACCAGGAGCTGCGCGGGGAAATGCAACACAAGGGCAGCCAATCCCAGACAGACCGCATGCGTCAGGAGCTGCGCGGGGAAATGCAACACTCACACAAGGGCAGCCAATCCCAGACAGACCGCATGCGTCAGGAGCTGCGCGGGGAAATGCAACACTCACACAAGGGCAGCCAATCCCAGACAGACCGCATGCGTCAGGAGCTGCGCGGGGAAATGCAACACTCACACAAGGGCAGCCAATCCCAGACAGACCGCATGTGTCAGGAGCTGCGCGGGGAAATGCAACACTTACACAAGGGCAGCCAATCCCAGACAGACCGCATGCACCAGGAGCTGCACGGGGAAATGCAACACTCACACAAGGGCAGCCAATCCCAGACAGACCGCATGCGTCAGGAGGTGCGCGGGGAAATGCAACACTCACACAAGAGCAGCCAATCCCAGAAAGACCGCATGCGTCAGGAGCTGCGCGGGGAAATGCAACACAAGGGCAGCCAATACCAGACAGACCGCATGTGTCAGGAGGTGCGCGGGGAAATGCAACACTCACACAAGAGCAGCCAATCCCAGAAAGACCGCATGCGTCAGGAGCTGCGCGGGGAAATGCAACACAAGGGCAGCCAATCCCAGACAGACCGCATGCGTCAGGAGGTGCGCGGGGAAATGCAACACTCACACAAGAGCAGCCAATCCCAGAAAGACCGCATGCGTCAGGAGCTGCGCGGGGAAATGCAACACAAGGGCAGCCAATCCCAGACAGACCGCATGCGTCAGGAGCTGCGCGGGGAAATGCAACACAAGGGCAGCCAATCCCAGACAGACCGCATGCGTCAGGAGGTGCGCGGGGAAATGCAACACTCACACAAGAGCAGCCAATCCCAGAAAGACCGCATGCGTCAGGAGCTGCGCGGGGAAATGCAACACAAGGGCAGCCAATCCCAGACAGACCACATGCGTCAGGAGCTGCGCGGGGCAATGCAACACTCACACAAGGGCAGCCAATCCCAGACAGACCGCATGCGTCAGGAGCTGTGCGGGGAAATGCAACACTCACACAAGGGCAGCCAATCCCAGACAGACCGCATGCGTCAGGAGCTGTGCGGGGAAATGCAACACAAGGGCAGCCAATCCCAGACAGACCGCATGCACCAGGAGCTGCGCGGGGAAATGCAACACAAGGGCAGCCAATCCCAGACAGACCGCATGCGTCAGGAGCTGCGCGGGGAAATGCAACACTCACACAAGGGCAGCCAATCCCAGACAGACCGCATGCGTCAGGAGCTGCGCGGGGAAATGCAACACTGACACAAGGGCAGCCAATCCCAGACAGACCGCATGCGTCAGGAACTGCATGGGGAAATGCAACACTCACACAAGGGCAGCCAATCCCAGACAGACCGCATGCGTCAGGAGCTGCGCGGGGAAATGCAACACTTACACAAGGGCAGCCAATCCCAGACAGACCGCATGCACCAGGAGCTGCGCGGGGAAATGCAACACTCACACAAGGGCAGCCAATCCCAGACAGACCGCATGCGTCAGGAGCTGCGCGGGGAAATGCAACACAAGGGCAGCCAATCCCAGACAGACCGCATGCCTCAGGAGCTGCGCGGGGAAATGCAACACTCACACAAGGTGAGCCAATCCCAGACAGACCGCATGCGCCAGGAGCTGCGCGGGGAAATGCAACACAAGGGCAGCCAATACCAGACAGACCGCATGCGTCAGGAGGTGCGCGGGGAAATGCAACACTCACACAAGAGCAGCCAATCCCAGAAAGACCGCATGCGTCAGGAGCTGCGCGGGGAAATGCAACACAAGGGCAGCCAATCCCAGACAGACCGCATGCGTCAGGAGGTGTGCGGGGAAATGCAACACTCACACAAGAGCAGCCAATCCCAGAAAGTCCGCATGCGTCAGGAGCTGCGCGGGGAAATGCAACACAAGGGCAGCCAATCCCAGACAGACCACATGCGTCAGGAGCTGCGCGGGGCAATGCAACACTCACACAAGGGCAGCCAATCCCAGACAGACCGCATGCGTCAGGAGCTGTGCGGGGAAATGCAACACTCACACAAGGGCAGCCAATCCCAGACAGACCGCATGCGTCAGGAGCTGTGCTGGGAAATGCAACACAAGGGCAGCCAATCCCAGACAGACCGCATGCACCAGGAGCTGCGCGGAGAAATGCAACACAAGGGCAGCCAATCCCAGACAGACCGCATGCGTCAGGAGCTGCGCGGGGAAATGCAACACTCACACAAGGGCAGCCAATCCCAGACAGACCGCATGCGTCAGGAGCTGCGCGGGGAAATGCAACACTCACACAAGGGCAGCCAATCCCAGACAGACCGCATGCGTCAGGAGCTGCGCGGGGAAATGCAACACTCACACAAGGGCAGCCAATCCCAGACAGACCGCATGCGTCAGGAGCTGCGCGGGGCAATGCAACACTCACACAAGGGCAGCCAATCCCAGACAGACCGCATGCACCAGGAGCTGCGCGGGGCAATGCAACACTCACACAAGGACAGCCAATCCCAGACAGACCGCATGCGTCAGGAGCTGCGCGGGGAAATGCAACACAAGGGCAGCCAATCCCAGACAGACCGCATGCGTCAGGAGCTGCGCGGGGAAATGCAACACTCACACAAGGGCAGCCAATCCCAGACAGACCGCATGCGTCAGGAGCTGCGCGGGGAAATGCAACACTCCCATAAGGGCAGCCAATCCCAGACAGACCGCATGCGTCAGGAGCTGTGCGGGGCAATGCAACACTCACACAAGGGCAGCCAATCCCAGACAGACCGCATGCACCAGGAGCTGCGTGGGGAAATGCAACACTCACACAAGGGCAGCCATTCCCAGACAGACCGCATGCATCAGGAGCTGCGCGGGGAAATGCAACACAAGGGCAGCCAATCCCAGACAGACCGCATGCGTCAGGAGCTGCGCGGGGAAATGCAACACTCACACAAGGGCAGCCAATCCCAGACAGACCGCATGCGTCAGGAGCTGCGCGGGGAAATGCAACACTCACACAAGGGCAGCCAATCCCAGGCAGACCGCATGCGTCAGGAGCTGCGCGGGGCAATGCAACACTCACACAAGGGCAGCCAATCCTAGACAGACCGCATGCACCAGGAGCTGCGCGGGGAAATGCAACACTCACACAAGGGCAGCCAATCCCAGACAGACCGCATGCGTCAGGAGCTGCGCGGGGAAATGCAACACTCCCATAAGGGCAGCCAATCCCAGACAGACCGCATGCGTCAGGAGCTGCGCGGGGCAATGCAACACTCACACAAGGGCAGCCAATCCCAGACAGACCGCATGCACCAGGAGCTGCGTGGGGAAATGCAACACTCACACAAGGGCAGCCAATCCCAGACAGACCACATGCGTCAGGAGCTGCGCGGGGAAATGCAACACTTCCACAAGGGCAGCCAATCCCAGACAGACCACATGCGTCAGGAGCTGCGCGGGGAAATGCAACACTCCCACAAGGGCAGCCAATCCCAGACAGACCGCATGCGTCAGGAACTGCTCTGGGTATATAGTAAATCAGGGGTCAGGAACATTTTGGGCTGAGAGAGGCATAAATGTCACATATTTTAAAATGTAATTCCGTGAGAGCCATACAATATGTTTCAAACTGGGACAGTGCGCATGCGCTGCAGAGGGCTCATGTCCCTGTTGCCATGGTGATGTGTGTACAGTTGATCCGCCAGGTAGCGGAAGTGTCAGACACGTCTTCAGCTTCTCTTGGGTTTCAGCAACTCCAGCAATTTCCCCAAGAGCCAGACGGGAGAAATACCGACTAACAGCTTGTACAATTAGCTAGCTGACTTGGGGGTTGATTCACTTTATAGGATGAGATCCTTGCTCTTTGGCCAAATAGGCTGCCTGCCAAGTGACAGACAGCCTATTGGGCCAATAAAAGTGCAGGGATCTCGTCCTACAAAGTCACTGGACCTGACGGGGTCCAAAGTGGGAAAATTGAAGCGACCGTTAGTTTGGGGGGAGCGCGAGTAAGTTAGTAGTGCATGCTACAGCAGTATTGTGCCTACTTTGAAAATGTTACTTGCGCTGCCACACTAAGCTGCGCTGCTTGAGCTGTGTAGCTCAGTGACTCAACTCCTACTGATTTGTATGTGAGCCAGATGCAGCCATCACAAGGGCCACATCTGCCTCCCGAGCCATAGCTTCCCTACCCCTGGCGTAAACGTTTATAGCTGCTATCTGTACATTTCAGGCCTAAATCCCGGCTGTATGGAACCCACTGGTGTCCTGTTGCCCCCCACAGACACTCTGGAAACTAAAAGCGTCTCGACACTTGACTGTGCAATCTCCGGCCACGTCTTTCCACATTTGCAATTCTGCGTGTCGGATGCGTCTTTTTTTGTTCACGTTTTTAGACAGATGTTTGCATACCGACATTTCCCTGCATAACAATGAGGTGAATTTACATGAAATTGTATGCGATTACCTTCGTATTTGCTTGTTAATTTGTGCTTCTGGAATGCGTAAATTCATACTTCCCATAATGCTGTGCATATCCGATTGACTTGAAATGCGAATTGCATGCCCGGTGCGAATATAAGCATGCACGGTGCCCATGACTTGCATTGTGCGGCAAATGGAATTCACAAAACTGCGAACCACACACAAATTTTGTTATACGCAGAGCAAATTGTGAGAACGTTCACGATCGGGATTCCGTAAGAACTATACGTAATAATCTCAGCTGTGTGTGGCGCTGATCTTCCCATCCAGGCACTCCGTTTAGTTGTGTTCCGATTTACCGATCCTAACCGGCCAGGAAGGACCCCAATAAGGCTGCCTGATGTTCTGCCTGAACTCACTGCTCTTCCCTGAATCCACCCACAGATCCAATCCACCCTAACAGTCCCTTCAGAAAGACAGCAGCTTACACCTCTTGGAAGTGAGACAGTTAAAGGGCAACGGAAGTGAGAGGGATATGGAGGCTGCCATACTTATTTCCTATTACAGTAAACAATACCAGTTGCCTGGCTGTCCTGCTGATCCTCTGTCTCTAATAATTTTAGCCATAGCCCCTGAACAAGCATGCATGCAGATCAGGTGACTGAAGTGTGGCTGGATTAGCTGCATGCTTGTTTCTGGTGTGATTTAGACACTACTGCAGCCAGAGAGATCAGCAGGACAGCCAGGGAACTGGTATTTAACAGGAAATAAAAAGCAGCCTCCATATCCCTCCCACTTCAGGCGCCCTTTAAATGTAACTGGCTTAGGCAGCTGATAAGTTTCCTCTCACTATAACCATCAAAGAGGCAAGAATATATACATAGGAGGGAAGCAGCTGTGATTGGCTGATCAGTCTAATCATAAATGGACAGTAGAAGTTAATACACCTCTGAGCAGACATTGGTGACGCTGCCTCCGAGAGGAACGACAGATCTCCACAGATCACTACAGATGTACAGAAACCTCTGAGCAGCCATTGGTGACGCTGCCTCCGAGAGGAACGACAGATCTCCACAGATCACTACAGATGAACAGAAACCTCTGAGCAGCCATTGGTGACGCCACCTCCGAGAGGAACGACAGATCTCCACAGATCACTACAGATGTACAGAAACCTCTGAGCGGCCATTGGTCACACCACCTCCGAGAGGAACGACAGATCTCTACAGATCACTACAGGTGTACAGAAACCTCTGAGCGGCCATTGGTCACACCACCTCCGAGAGGAACGACAGATCTCCACAGATCACTACAGATGTACAGAAACCTCTGAGCGGCCATTGGTGACGCCACCTCCGAGAGGAATGACAGATCTCCACAGATCCGAACAGATGTACAGAAACCTCTGAGCAGCCATTGGTGACGCCACCTCCGAGAGGAACGACAGATCTCCACAGATCACTACAGATGTACAGAAACCTCTGAGCGGCCATTGGTGATGCCACCTCCGAGAGGAACGACAGATCTCCACAGATCACTACAGATGTACAGAAACCTCTGAGCGGCCATTGGTGACGCCACCTCCGAGAGGAATGACAGATCTCCACAGATCCGAACAGATGTACAGAAACCTCTGAGCAGCCATTGGTGACGCCACCTCCGAGAGGAACGACAGATCTCCACAGATCACTACAGATGTACAGAAACCTCTGAGCGGCCATTGGTCATGCCTCCTCCGAGAGGAACGACAGATCTCCACAGATCACTACAGATGTACAGAATCCTCTGAGCGGCCATTGGTCACACCACCTCCGAGAGGAACGACAGATCTCCACAGATCACTACAGATGTACAGAATCCTCTGAGCGGCCATTGGTCACGCCTCCTCCGAGAGGAACGACAAGATCTCCACAGATCACCACAGATGAACAGAAACCTCTGAGCGGCCATTGGTCACACCACCTCCGAGAGGAACGACAGATCTCCACAGATCACTACAGATGTACAGAAACCTCTGAGCGGCCATTGGTCACGCCTCCTCCGAGAGGAACGACAGATCTCCACAGATCACTACAGATAAACGAAAGGAGACCGAGAGCCCAATATAGTGCAGTATGTTTAGGAACTTGAGGTAATGGTGAAACGTAAGTAATATACTTACAAACCTGGGTTACCCTTTAGGCAACCACTGAATGAGCAGGTGGGGAGATTAGGCCTGTCCCCACTCAGGGCTAAGAAGTCGCTCTCTATAGAAGGAAAAGAGGGTATTTCACCCTTCCACCAAGGGTGGATGACTTGCTGTATGGAGAAACAGAGGCGCCAAAAGAGTAAAAATATCTAAAAGGTATAAAAGTATTCAGGTGGCGGTGGTGGCCCAGCAACACCCAAAAACAGACACGATGCTGTTGATTGAAAAGACGATAATTTATTCACATACTCCTATTAAAAATACAACGCGTTTTACGGGCAACATCCCGCTTCATCAGGCAATAAACAACTGGAGTATCTCACAGCGTGGGGTCCAAAACGTGCTTGGCACCTCTGTGTGACACAGAGACAGAGGTGCCAAGCACGTTTTGGACCCCACGCTGTGAGATACTCCAGTTGTTTATTGCCTGATGAAGCGGGATGTTGCCCGTAAAACGCGTTGTATTTTTCATAGGAGTATGTGAATAAATTATCGTCTCTTCAATCAACAGCATCATGTCTGTTTTTGGGTGTTGCTGGGCCACCACCGCCACCTGAATACTTTTATACCTTTTAGATATTTTTACTCTTTTGGCGCCTCTGTTTCTCCATACAGCAGATCACTACAGATGTACAGAAACCTCTGAGCGGCCATTGGTCACGCCTCCTCCGAGAGGAACGACAGATCTACACAGATCACTACAGATGTACAGAAACCTCTGAGCGGCCATTGGTCACGCCTCCTCCGAGAGGAACGACAGATCTACACAGATCACTACAGATGTACAGAAACCTCTGAGCGGCCATTGGTCACGCCTCCTCCGAGAGGAACGACAGATCTCCACAGATCACTACAGATGTACAGAAACCTCTGAGCGGCCATTGGTGACGCCGCCTCCGAGAGGAACGACAGATCTCCACAGATCACTACAGATGTACAGAAACCTCTGAGCGGCCATAAGTCACGCCTCCTCCGAGAGGAACGACAGATCTCCACAGATCACTACAGATGTACAGAAACCTCTGAGCGGCCATTGGTCACGCCTCCTCCGAGAGGAACGACAGATCTACACAGATCACTACAGATGTACAGAAACCTCTGAGCGGCCATTGGTCACGCCTCCTCCGAGAGGAACGACAGATCTACACAGATCACTACAGATGTACAGAAACCTCTGAGCGGCCATTGGTGACGCCGCCTCCGAGAGGAACGACAGATCTCCACAGATCACTACAGATGTACAGAAACCTCTGAGCGGCCATAAGTCACGCCTCCTCCGAGAGGAACGACAGATCTCCACAGATCACTACAGATGTACAGAAACCTCTGAGCGGCCATTGGTCACGCCTCCTCCGAGAGGAACGACAGATCTACACAGATCACTACAGATGTACAGAAACCTCTGAGCGGCCATTGGTCACGCCTCCTCCGAGAGGAACGACAGATCTACACAGATCACTACAGATGTACAGAAACCTCTGAGCGGCCATTGGTCACGCCTCCTCCAAGAGGAACGACAGATCTACACAGATCACTACAGATGTACAGAAACCTCTGAGCGGCCATTGGTCACGCCTCCTCCGAGAGGAACGACAGATCTCCACAGATCACTACAGATGTACAGAAACCTCTGAGCGGCCATTGGTGACGCCGCCTCCGAGAGGAACGACAGATCTCCACAGATCACTACAGATGTACAGAAACCTCTGAGCGGCCATTGGTCACGCCTCCTCCGAGAGGAACGACAGATCTCCACAGATCACTACAGATGTACAGAAACCTCTGAGCGGCCATTGGTGACGCCGCCTCCGAGAGGAACGACAGATCTCCACAGATCACTACAGATGTACAGAAACCTCTGAGCGGCCATTGGTTACGCCTCCTCCGAGAGGAACGACAGATCTCCACAGATCACTACAGATGTACAGAAACCTCTGAGCGGCCATTGGTGACGCCGCCTCCGAGAGAAACGACAGATCTCCACAGATCACTACAGATGTACAGAAACCTCTGAGCGGCCATTGGTGACGCCGCCTCAGAGAGGAACGACAGATCTCCACAGATCACTACAGATGTACAGAAACCTCTGAGCAGCCATTGGTCACGCCTCCTCCGAGAGGAACGACAGATCTCCACAGATCACTACAGATGTACAGAAACCTCTGAGCAGCCATTGGTGACGCCGCCTCAGAGAGGAACGACAGATCTCCACAGATCACTACAGATGTACAGAAACTTCTGAGCAGCCATTGGTGACGCCGCCTCCGAGAGGAACGACAGATCTCCACAGATCACTACAGATGTACAGAAACCTCTGAGCGGCCATTGGTCACGCCTCCTCCGAGAGGAACGACAGATCTCCACAGATCACTACAGATGTACAGAAACCTCTGAGCTGCCATTGGTCATGCCTCCTCCGAGAGGAACAACAGATCTCCACAGATCTCCACAGATCACTACAGATGTACAAAAACCTCTGAGCGGCCATTGGTGACGCCGCCTCCAAGAGGAACGACAGATCTCCACAGATCACTACAGATGTACAGAAACCTCTGAGCGGCCATTGGTGACGCCGCATCCGAGAGGAACGACAGATCTCCACAGATCACTACAGATGTACAGAAACCTCTGAGCAGCCATTGGTCACGCCTCCTCCGAGAGGAACGATAGATCTCCACAGATCACTACAGATGTACAGAAACCTCTGAGCAGCCATTGGTCACGCCTCCTCCGAGAGGAACGACAGACCTCCACAGATCACTACAGATGTACAGAAACCTCTGAGCAGCCATTGGTGACGCCGCCTCCGAGAGGAACGATAGATCTCCACAGATCACTACAGATGAACAGAAACCTCTGAGCGGCCATTGGTGACGCCGCCTCCGAGAGGAACGACAGATCTCCACAGATCACTACAGATGAACGACGCCTCCGAGAGGAACGATAGATCTCCACCGATCACTACAGATGAACAGAAACATCTGAGCAGCCATTGGTGATGCCACCTCCGAGAGGAACGACAGATCTCCACAGATCACTACAGATGAACAGAAACCTCTGAGCGGCCATTGGTGACGCCGCCTCCGAGAGGAATGACATATCTCCACAGATCACTACAGATGTACAGATCGGTATGACTCACGTTGTACAGGATGTCCGTCCAGCCCTCCATGGTGATGCACTGAAACACCGTCAGCACCGCGAACAGGATGTTGTCAAAATTGGTGATGCCGAAATTGGGCCCCTTCCAGTAGACCCGACAGGTTGAGGTCTCGTTGTCACACGTCCGGGCCGGAGACTCCTCCCCACATGGGAAATCTGCGGTGGGGTCACCTGCAAAGAGAGGAGCAGAAGGTAAGCATAATGAGGACTTCTATCCGAAAAGCACAATCTCCGCTCTACTAACAATGTTCTCCTGTCTTCCTCTCCAGTCACCTCTTCTCACTCCCACTTACAAGACTTCTATCGATCCTCTCCCCTCCTCTGGAACATTCTCCCTCAACACATCTGCCACTCACTCACACTTACTCTTTTAGTAGCTGAAAACTCACCTGTTCAGGCAAGCATACTCTCCTACCCAGGACACTTCAGCCACTGACCATCATATCTATTACTCCACACACAGCTTCCCTTTACCTACTGTCCTACCCCTGATAGTGTATTATAGATATATATTCAGACACTTCAGGACACCTTCACAGGTCTTGTGGCAATCAGTTTTTGCATGTATAGGAAGCGCTCAGTGTTATCCGTAATGGTCCACCACCACACACCCCGTGAGGGAGAGAACTCACCCGGCTTGTATGACCACGGTTAGTTTTGTCAAATACCTTATATACCTGCATATAGGCCTAATTTTTCAGCACAAAAAATGTGCTAAAAAGTTACCCCCTCAGCTTATATGTGAGTCAGTGGAGCAGAACGGAGGGTGGAGCAGGTTTTGTTACTGACAGAGGAGTGTAAGGATCATGCACTAGCGATGCTGCTCTTGCCAGCTGGCTCCCTGCTGTGTCCCCGCCCCCCATCCCCTGCAGCATAGTGTGCAGAGTGCGCTGCTTAAGACTACCTGCTGTGTCCCCTGGCTTGTGGAGCGGAGCGTGCAAGCAGCATGTCAGCGGTGCAATGATCGGGGATTCTTCCTGTGTGGCAATCACTGTGTCTCATATCTATGACGCCATCTAGTGGTGTCTTGAGACACAGTGGTATCACCCTTGGGGCACATCTGGCTATGGGAAAAGGGGCTGACTTGTACTTGGAGCACATCTGGCTACTGTGGAGGGGGCTATATTGGGGAGGAGGCTTATATGCGAATCAATCACTTGTTCCTAGTTTCTGTAGGAGAAGTGGGTACCTTGGCTTATACTCGGGTCGGCATATATTTGAGTATATACGGTAGCGCTCGGTAGACAGCCCATGCTTTTTCTTCGGGTTGTCTTGCTCCCCTCACTTCAGTGCAAAGGTGATGCAAAGTTATAGTCTTCATCACAAGTACCTCATGGAGAAAGGGCTCTCATAGCGCGAGTCTGTATAAGTATTACATGATTTATTAAAATACACTCACATTATGGTGACAGGTATACAGGCATTGAGTTTACAGGCTCTCCCCCGTTGCTCCAGTAGGTTTGGCCACGCTATCACCACTCTGTCTCGTCACCGCACTACACCACGCTGGTCACTTCCTGGTCGTCTGCTAATCTCCGCCCTATGTGTTTCGTCACCGCACGTGACTCAGCGTGGGCTGTCTATAAAGCGCTATTTGACCAAACTAACTGTGCTCACAAAAGCCGGGAGAGTTCTCTCCCTCACGGGGTGTGTGGTGGAGCCTTGTGGATAACGCTGAGCGCTTCCTATACATGCAGTGGCTGCCTGAAGCCAGCATAGAACGCAAACGTCTCTTTCATCTGCGAACACTGTAAAGACTTCCCTGACATGATTAAACTCAAGGAACGGTTTTACTGTTCATTGTATGTTTTATTGGTACTCGTTTATTGACAATTAGGTGGTAATATTGTAGCGCTCTGATAAAGCTTTACACTTGAGGAGATCCAGGCCTGACCACCAGGGGGAGCTGCACTATATTATAGGCTGATAGTGTATTATATGTATTATAGATATATAGCCAGATACCACAGGGCACCTTCACAGGTCTTGTGGAGTCCAGGCCTGACCACCAGGGGGAGCTGCACTATATTATAGGCTGATAGTGTATTATATGTATTATAGATATATAGTCAGATACCACAGGACACCTTCACAGGTCTTGTGGAGTCCAGGCCTGACCACCAGGGGGAGCTGCACTATATTATAGGCTGATAGTGTATTATATGTATTATAGATATATAGCCAGATACCACAGGGCACCTTCACAGGTCTTGCGGAGTCCAGGTCTGACCACCAGGGGGAGCTGCACTAGATTATAGGCTGATAGTGTATTATATGTATTATAGATATATAGTCAGATACCACAGGACACCTTCACAGGTCTAGTGGAGTCCTGGCCTGACCACCAGGGGGAGCTGCACTATATTATAGGCTGATAGTGTATTATATGTATTATAGATTCATAGTCAGATACCACAGGACACCTTCACAGATCTTGTGGAGTCCAGGCCTGACCACCAGGGGGAGCTGCGCTATATTATAGGCTGATAGTGTATTATATGTATTATAGATGTATAGTCAGATACCACAGGACACCTTCACATGTCTTGTGGAGTCCAGGCCTGACCACCAGGGGGAGCTGCACTATATTATAGGCTGATATTGTATTATATGTATTATAGATATATAGCCAGATACCACAGGACACCTTCACAGGTCTTGTGGAGTCCGGGCCTGACCACCAGGGGGAGCTGCACTATATTATAGGCTGATAGTGTATTATAAGTATTATAGATATATAGTCAGATACCACAGGACACCTTCACAGGTTTTGTGGAGTCCAGGCCTGACCACCAGGGGGAGCTGCACTATATTATAGGCTGATAGTGTATTATATGTATTATAGATATATAGTCAGATACCACAGGGCACCTTCACAGGTCTTGTGGGGTACAGGCCTGACCACCAGGGGAGCTGCGTTATATTATAGGCTGATAGTGTATTATATGTATTATAGATATATAGTCAGATACCACAGGACACCTTCACAGGTCTTGTGGAGTCCTGGCCTGACCACCAGGGGGAGCTGCACTATATATAGGCTGATAGTGTATTATATGTAATATAGATATATAGTCAGATACCACAGGGCACCTTCACAGGTCTTGTGGAGTCCAGGCCTGACCACCAGGGGGAGCTGCACTATATTATAGGCTGATAGTGTATTATATGTATTATAGATTCGCAGTCAGATACCACAGGACACCTTCACAGGTCTTGTGGAGTCCGGGCCTGACCACCAGGGGGAGCTGCACTATATTATAGGCTGATAGTGTATTATATGTATTAAAGATATATAGTCAGATACCACAGGACACTTTCACAGGTTTTGTGGGGTCCAGGCCTGACCACCAGGGGGAGCTGCACTATATTATAGGCTGATAGTGTATTATAAGTATTATAGATATATAGTCAGATACCACAGGACACCTTCACAGGTTTTGTGGAGTCCAGGCCTGACCACCAGGGGGAGCTGCACTATATTATAGGCTGATAGTGTATTATATGTATTATAGATATATAGTCAGATACCACAGGGCACCTTCACAGGTCTTGTGGGGTACAGGCCTGACCACCAGGGGAGCTGCGTTATATTATAGGCTGATAGTGTATTATATGTATTATAGATATATAGTCAGATACCACAGGACACCTTCACAGGTCTTGTGGAGTCCTGGCCTGACCACCAGGGGGAGCTGCACTATATATAGGCTGATAGTGTATTATATGTAATATAGATATATAGTCAGATACCACAGGGCACCTTCACAGGTCTTGTGAGGTCCAGGCCTGACTACCAGGGGGAGCTGCACTATATTATAGGCTGATAGTGTATTATATGTATTATAGATATATAGTCAGATACCACAGGACACCTTCACAGGTCTTGTGGAGTCCAGGCCTGACCACCAGGGGGAGCTGCACTATATTATAGGCTGATAGTGTATTATATGTATTATAGATTCATAGTCAGATACCACAGGACACCTTCACAGGTCTTGAGAAGTCCAGGCCTGACCACCAGGGGGAGCTGCACTATATTATAGGCTGATAGTGTATTATATGTATTATAGATTCATAGTCAGATACCACAGGACACCTTCACAGGTCTTGTGGAGTCCAGGCCTGACCACCAGGAGGCGCTGCACTATATTATAGGCTGATAGTGTATTATAGATTCATAGTCAGATACCACAGGACACATTCACAGGTTTTGTGGAGTCCAGGCCTGACCACCAGGGGGAGCTGCACTATATTACAGCATGATAGTGTATTACAGATATACAGTCAGATACCACAGCACTCCTTCACAGGTCTTGTGGAGTCCAGGCCTGACCACCAGGGGGAGCTGCACTGTAGTATAGGCTGATATTGTATTATAGATATATAGTCAGATACCACAGGACACATTCACAGGTTTTGTGGAGTCCAGGCCTGACCACCAGGGGAGCTGCGTTATATTATAGGCTGATAGTATATTATATGTATTATAGATATATAGTCAGATACCACAGGACACCCTCACAGGTCTTGTGGAGTCCAGGCCTGACCACCAGGGGGAGCTGCACTATATATAGGCTGATAGTGTATTATATGTATTATAGATGTATAGTCAGATACCACAGGACACCTTCACAGGTCTTGTGGGGTCCAGGCCTGACCAGCAGGGGGAGCTGCACTATATTATAGGCTGATAGTGTATTATATGTATTATAGATATATAGTCAGATACCACAGGACACCTTCACAGGTCTTGTGGAGTCCAGGCCTGGCCACCAGGGGGAGCTGCACTGTAGTATAGTGAGATAGTGTATTATATGTATTATAGATATATAGTCAGATACCACAGGACACCTTCACAGGTCTTGTGGAGTCCAGGCCTGGCCACCAGGGGGAGCTGCACTATATTATAGACTGCTAGTGTATTATATGTATTATAGATATATAGTCAGATACCACAGGACACCTTCACAGGTCTTGTGGAGTCCAGGCCTGGCCACCAGGGGGAGCTGCACTGTAGTATAGTGAGATAGTGTATTATATGTATTATAGATATATGGTCAGATACCAGAGCACACCTTCACAGGTCTTGTGGAGTCAAGGCCTGGCCACCAGGGGGAGCTGCACTGTAGTATAGTGAGATAGTGTATTATATGTATTATAGATATATAGTCAGATACCACAGGACACCTTCACAGGTCATGTGGAGTCCAGGCCTGACCACCAGGGGGAGCTGCACTATATATAGGCTGATAGTGTATTATATGTATTATAGATATATAGTCAGATACCACAGGACACCTTCACAGGTCTTGTGGAGTCCAGGCCTGACCACCAGGGGGAGCTGCACTATATATAGGCTGATAGTGTATTATATGTATTATATATAGTCAGATACCACAGGACACCCTCACAGGTCTTGTGGAGTCCAGGCCAGACCACCAGGGGGAGCTGCACTATATATAGGCTGATAGTGTATTATATGTAATATAGATATATAGTCAGATACCACAGGACACCTTCACAGGTCTTGTGGAGTCCAGGCCTGGCCACCAAGGGGAGCTGCACTGTAGTATAGTGAGATAGTGTATTATGTGTATTATAGATATATAGTCAGATATCACAGGACACTTTCACAGGTCTTGTGGAGTCCAGGCCTGACCACCAGGGGGAGCTGCACTATATTATAGGCTGATAGTGTATTATATGTAATATAGATATATAGCCAGATACCACAGGACACCTTCACAGGTCTTGTGGAGTCCAGGCCTGGCCACCAGGGGGAGCTGCACTGTAGTATAGTGAGATAGTGTATTATATGTATTATAGATATATAGTCAGATACCACAGGACACCTTCACAGGTCTAGTGGAGTCCAGGCCTGACCACCAGGGGGAGCTGCACTATATATAGGCTGATAGTGTATTATATGTATTATAGATATATAGCCAGATACCACAGGACACTTTCACAGGTCTTGTGGAGTCCAGGCCTGACCACCAGGGGGAGCTGCACTATATTATAGGCTGATAGTGTATTATATGTAATATAGATATATAGCCAGATACCACAGGACACCTTCACAGGTCTTGTGGAGTCCAGGCCTGGCCACCAGGGGGAGCTGCACTGTAGTATAGTGAGATAGTGTATTATATGTATTATAGATATATAGTCAGATACCACAGGACACCTTCACAGGTCTAGTGGAGTCCAGGCCTGGCCACCAGGGGGAGCTGCACTATATTATAGGCTGATAGTGTATTATGTGTATTATAGATATATAGTCAGATATCACAGGACACCTTCACAGGTCTTGTGGAGTCCAGGTCTGACCATCAGGGGGAGCTGCACTGTATTACAGGCTGATAGTGTATTATATGTATTTATAGATATATAGTCAGATATCACAGGACACTTTCACAGGTCTTGTGGAGTCCAGGCCTGACCACCAGGGGGAGCTGCACTATATTATAGGCTGATAGTGTATGATATGTAATATAGATATATAGCCAGATACCACAGGACACCTTCACAGGTCTTGTGGAGTCCAGGCCTGGCCACCAGGGGGAGCTGCACTGTAGTATAGTGAGATAGTGTATTATACGTATTATAGATAGTCAGATATCACAGGACACCATCACAGGTCTTGTGGAGTCCAGGTCTGACCACCAGGGGGAGCTGCACTATATTATAGGCTGATGGTGTATTATATGTAATATAGATATATAGCCAGATACCACAGGACACCTTCACAGGTCTTGTGGAGTCCAGGCCTGACCACCAGGGGGAGCTGCATTATATAGCAGGCTGATAGTGTACTTTATGTATTATAGATATATAGTCAGATACCACAGGACACCTTCACAGGTCTTGTGGAGTCCAGGCCTGACCACCAGGGGGAGCTGCACTGTAGTATAGTGAGATAGTGTATCATTCTATATGGCTTATGCTGGTTTTGCTTAATCTCTCCTTTATGTGTGAATTATTTTCCATACCAGCAGCTGCTCTTTAGTCGAGGGAAGCTTCCAGTTGAATGGCTGTTGCTTCTCTCTCGGCAGCGAATTGGGGCCGCGGCGCCCTTGAAGACGTGAAGTCGCGGACACAACTTCCTTGGCGTTCTTGTTTATGGCGGGGTAACATGGCGTTGGGCCGCCTGGATAATCCCTTTAAGGATTGGCAGAGAATTTGCTGCCACATTAGAAGAATCAGCAGTGAAAGCCTCAGCGGATTACCCGACATTCCCCCCCTTTCCAAAGGTAAATCTCGGCACATCCGCTCCGCGGCGAGGAAACTTATTAACTGGCCCTGACACCGGCCGCTTGATCTGAATATTCGTGCGACGTTGCCACTCATGTCTCCCAGATAACCGCGCTCATTTCCTGGAGGTCACTGTCTGCGTTCAAAGCTGGAATATGAGACAAAGGCGGCGGGAGAACTGTCATTGAGATTCCCATTAAGACGCAGGCATTGCAGATATACGGGCCAGACGCAATTATAACGAGCAGAAATCATGCCAGCTTCAGAAAAGTCACCCAATAAACTTCCTACCAACCAACCCCACCGAACTCCCTCCAAACGCCTCCATAGAGGGGCTTATTCACTGCACAACAATCAGGGAAGAATTGTATTTTTGATCGGATTATTGAAAACAAATTAAATTATTTTTGATCAAAATGATTGATATTGCAGTATTGTTTCCTTAAATAATTGGTCGATCTGCTTTTTTTGGCAGATATGATTTTCACCGGTCTCGATATTGTGAATAGTTTGGATAATGAAATACCCTGCCCCAATTACATATGAGCTTTTCTTCTGTTGGTAAAATAAAACCATACGGTTAATGGGCGACACCAGGGGACTGGTTCAGGGAACTCACCCCAGGAGAGAACTCACCCTCCTTCTCAACCCATCATCTATCTCTCCTGATCTCCCATAAATGTCCTTATCTGTTCATTTCATACATTACTATCTTTCCTTATTGCTGAAGCAAAAAATCAAATAAGTCATGAGACAAACAGGCTGAAGACTAAAGAATCCAACATCCCAGAACATGCAACAGACTCAATGCGGATGTGCTGCAGACAACAGCAATTTCCTATGGGCCGGATTACACCAATCTATTAGTGATGTGTCTGTATCTGTCCATTGCAATTCTGCAACACAGAGAGCCAACCACACAGAGAGCTGCTCTGAGGACATGACTATGTACTCTGTACAGTGCTGCAGGAGATGTCAGTGCTATATAAATACATAATAATAATATGGTAGGACATTAGACTAGGACTATGGTAGGATTAGATTGTGAGCTCCTCTGAGGACAGTCAGTGACATGACTATGTACTCTGTACAGTGCTGCAGAAGATGTCAGTGCTATATAAATACATAATAATAATATGGTAGGACATTAGACTATGGCTATGGTAGGATTATATTGTGAGCTCCTCTGAAGACAGTCAGTGACATGACTATGTGCCCTGTAAAGTGCTGCAGAAGATGTCAGTGCTATATAAATACATAATAATAATATGGTAGGGCATTACACTATGACTATGGTAGGATTAGAGTGTGAGCTCCTCTGAGGACAGTCAGTGACATGACTATGTACTCTGTAATGTGCTGCAGATGTCAGTGCTATATAAATACATAATATTAATATGGTAGGACATTAGACTATGACTATGGTAGGATTAGAGTGTGAGCTCCTCTGAGGACAGTCAGTGACATGACTATGTACTCTGTAATGTGCTGCAGGAGATGTCAGTGCTCTATAAATACATAATAATAATATTGTAGGACATTAGAGTATGACTATGGTAGGATTAGATTGTGAGCTCCTCTGAGGACAGTCAGTGACATGACTATGTACTCTATAATGTGCTGCAGAAGATGTCAGTGCTATATAAATACATAATAATAATATGGTAGGACATTAGACTAGGACTATGGTAGGATTCAATTGTGAGCTCCTCTGAGGACAGCCAGTGACATGACTATGTACTCTGTAAAGTGCTGCAGGGGATGTCACTACTATATAAATACATAACAATAATATGGTAGGACATTAGATTATGGCTATGGTAGGATTAGAGTGTGAGCTCCTCTGAGGACAGTCAGTGACATGACTATGTACTCTGTAATGTGCTGCAGAAGATGTCAGTGCTATATAAATACATAATAATAATATGGTAGGACATTAGACTATGACTATGGTAGGGATTAGAGTGTGAGCTCCTCTGAGGACAGTCAGTGACATGACTATGTACTCTGTAATGTGCTGCAGGAGATGTCAGTGCTATATAAATACATAATAATAATGTGGTAGGATATTAGACTATGACTATGGTAGGATTATAGTGTGAGCTCCTCTGAGGACAGTCAGTGACATGACTATGTACTCTGTACAGTGCTGCAGAAGATGTCAGTGCTATATAAATACATAATAATATGGTAGGACATTAGACTGTGACTATGGTAGGATTAGAGTGTGAGCTCCTCTGAGGACAGTCAGAGACATGACTATGTACTCTGTAATGTGCTGCAGGAGATGTCAGTGCTCTATAAATACAAAATAATAATATTGTAGGACATTAGACTATGACTATGGTAGGATTAGATTGTGAGCTCCTCTGAGGACAGTCAGTGACATGACTATGTGCCCTGTAAAGTGCTGCAGAAGATGTCAGTGCTATATAAATACATAATAATAATATGGTAGGGTATTACACTATGACTATGGTAGGATTAGAGTGTGAGCTCCTCTGAGGACAGTCAGTGACATGACTATGTACTCTGTAATGTGCTGCAGGAGATGTCAGTGCTATATAAATACATAATAATAATATGGTAGGACATTAGACTATGACTATGGTAGGATTAGATTGTGAGCCCCTCTGAGGACAGTCAGTCAGTGACATGACTATGTACTCTGTAATGTGCTGCAGGAGATGTCAGTGCTATATAAATACATAATAATAATATGGTAGGACATTAGGCTATGACTATGGTAGGATTAGAGTGTGAGCTCCTCTAAGGACAGTCAGTGACATGACTATATACTCTGTGAAGAGCTGCAGAAGATGTCAATGCTATATAAATACATAATAATAATATGGTAGGACATTACACTATGACTATGGTAGGATTAGAGTGTGAGCTCCTCTGAGGACAGTCAGTGACATGACTATGTACTCTGTAATGTGCTGCAGGAGATGTCAGTGCTATATAAATACATAATAATAATATGGTAGGACATTAGACTATGACTATGGTAGGATTAGAGTGTGAGCTCCTCTGAGGACAGTCAGTGACATGACTATGTACTCTGTAATGTGCTGCAGGAGATGTCAGTGCTACATAAATACATAATAATAAGAAGCAGGACTCACCTGTCTCACGAGAGAAGCACGTCTTGTGAAACTTTCCGATGTAGAATTCGAGTCCGATGATTGCAAACATGACGATAGCAAAGAATAAGAGCAATCCGATCTGCAGCAGAGGGACCATGGCTTTCATGATAGACTTCAGGACCACCTGCAGACCTGCGGACACAAGGGAGAGCGACGCGATGAGAGAGTATTAATAAATGTCTGACGCATCGTGCGGCCATGCTGCTCAGTTTGCAAAGCCTCATGGAATAACAGCAGTAAGAGCCGAGTGCTCTGAGGTAGTTCCCTCGCTGAATTTATTGGACTGAATTCTGAACGTTCGTTCAGCTGAATCGCTCATTAATGTCAGCTGACCTGATTGTTAGTATGTACACACACTAGATGAACGTTATGACATAGGAACGACTCCTGGCAACGGACTGATAGATGGGGGATGTTCGCAGATCAGGCGCAGAAGCCACACACATACAATTACAACAACAGTGATTTGTGATCTAACAGTATTTATACACACAAACAATAATCACCCAAATGGACAGATCGTTCGCTGTGTCCGAGGACCGTCATTGGCTGCTCTCTGTCTATGTCTTCTGGCTGTTCATTAACAAATAATCACCTGACGACCAGTCGGGAATCGTTTCCAGCAGGTCTTATCTGGCCTGTGTATGGGGCTTTGAGCTGGGAACACGCCGTGCTATTTTTTAGTTCATATCCGATTTCCAATCGAGAAAATTGTCAGATCGGACAAAAAAATATACGGCCTACTGACTGCCAGCAACCGATCCCAGCTCAAAGTCCATCTCCTTGTCAATCAGAAGCAGATCAGACATGCTTAAAGATATCGATATCGAAATACTGGCTATGGCTCCATGTGTATGTCCTTTCAATTCATTAAACATCAGATCAGAATTTTTTTTTAAAAAAATGGCCTATGTTGGCACACTTGATTTCTGCTGTTTCCAATCCTGTCAGATCTGAATATCAACCTGACCACTCGCTTGAATTGCATCTGAAGTACAGATTGTATGGTGTGTACCAGCCTCGGGTTGTCTGGAGGTCAGACTGCTGGTTCATGTGGTAGATGTAGAATAGCTAACGACTGAAATGCGACTGAAAAATGATTGATTTCTTTATTTATAATAAGAAAATGATGAAAATAACACTGTGGGTGTTCAGGCACTGTGGGTGTTTTCAGCTTTCGTGTACCACAGAAGCCCCATCATCAGGTATAAAACCACAGCAGGTTACGGACATCTGCCCAGCATAGGCATAGAAGGCAATAAAATCCCAAGACAAGAGGTGATATCTCCTCCCCCAGGAAGGATTCCCCTGTGTTTTCTCCTGACCAGGACCCCCCCGGTCCCCCAGTGATGCCTGCAGGGCTATCTCCATCCATTGATGTCCGGCCATTCTTGCCTATCTGGTCTCAGCTCCGCCCATGAGGCAGCAGGCCAATGAGGACATCTTGGGCTTGATTCACAAAGCGGTGCTAACTGTTAGCACGCCTGTGAAAACCCCCTTAGCACGTCTAAACAAGCTTTTCGCGCATAAAACTTTACGCGCGTACTGCACAGAGCGCAGGGCGCACCGCGCGAAGTGCCCATTAAAGCCTATGGGACTTAGCGCGCGTAAAACTTTACGCGCGCAAAGTTAGCGTGTGATCTGATTGAGAAATCCAGTGCTAACCTACTTAGCACCCTGGTTAGCACGTCTAAAGACTTTAGACGTGCTAAGTAGGTTAGCACCGCTTTGTGAATCAAGCCCCTTATACTATACCATAATGGCGAATTACCAAAAAGGGGCGGAGCGGACGGCCATCTTGGAACAGGGAATGGTGTGATCTTCCCCATGGGGACAATGAGGGGGGATAAGCACTAGCGACCTATAGGGGGAGGGGAATATTGCAGCTGTATCATTAGGTGGGTTACAGAGTCATGTGACAGTAGAATAACAGTGACATCACTTACTGGGGATACCAGAGACAAGTTTCAGGGGCCTCAGGACTCTCACGGCTCTCAGTGTTCGCAGGTCAAAGTCCGTGCCGGCCGTGGCCAAGATCCTGAGGAAGAAGAAACCTTTGTTACAGCTTTATCATTATTCATTTATCACTGAAACAGAAAATCGCAAATCAGTAACATCCACATAACTTATCGCTGCAGAGCACAAAGCCCCTCCCCATATGTATAGCTCCTCCTATATGCATGCAGCTCCTCCCTCATATGTACAGCCCCTCCCTCATAGGTACAGCCCCTCCCCATATGTATAGCTCCTCCTAGATGCATGCAGCCTCTCCCTCATATGTACAGCCCTTCCCTCATAGGTACAGCCCCTCCCTAATGTGTACAGCCCCTCCACCACATAAACAACCCCTCCTCCCATGTATACAACCCCTCCCCATGTATACAGCCCCTCCTCCTGTATATAGAATTGTATGTGTTCATGTATTCCCAGAATCACAGAAAAACTAGGCTAATTATCACAACTGCCACAGTAGAAGTATTCCTTCTGCAACACAGTTATTCAAATTGAAGACACCTATGCTGTAGCTGTGTTAGCCTGCAGCTTTGCACCTATCCACACAGGCTTAATATGACTCTGTAGAGCAGTGGTCCTCAAACTAATGTCCGTGGGCTAAATGTGGCCCCCTGAGGCTTTTTTTTACCGCCCCCCCCCCCCCCCACACACACACAAAATGTATTACTTATAGATGCGGGCAGCTACATCTTTGAATATTGGCGGTCCGCATATAGAATAGCAGTACTTGCACCACCTGTACACATATAGAATAGCAGTGCTGGCACCGCCCATCCACATGGAAGCCAGAAAGCAGTCATTCACTGGTTTCCAATCACATTCCACATCAGGTGACACTGCTGTCCAAGTGGACTTCAGGTTGTCACCTGGGTATGCTTCGCTGTCTGGCCTGCAAAGACTTCTACATCATTTTATGTATACTCCGGCCCCCCAGCAGTCTGAAGTATGTTGACCCGGCCCTCCACCCAAAATGTTTGGGGACCCCTGCTGTAGAGGATCCAGGCATCTGGATACATGGTTATAGATCCTGAATCTGAGGTGCTTAATGAAAGCATAAGATCAAAGCAAAAATAAAGGATCCTACTCTCAATGTCTGTTCCATGAAGGAGAGGAGCGAGGAAAAGGAAATTAACAAAGAAGAGGAGATGAGCGAGGAAGAGGAAATGAGTGAGGAAGAGGGAATGAGCGAGGAAGAGGGAATGAGCGAGGAAGAGAGAATGAGCGAGGAAGAGGGAATGAGCGAGAAAGAGGAAATGAGCGAGGAAAAGAGAATGAGCGAGGAGGAGGGAATGAGCGAGGAGGAGGGAATGAGCGAGGAAGAGAGAATGAGCGAGGAAGAGGGAATGAGCGAGGAAGAGGGATTGAGAGAGGAAGAGGGAATGAGCGAGGAAGAGGGAATGAGCGAGGAAGAGGGAATGAGCGAGGAAGAGGGAATGAGCGAGGAAGAGGGAATGAGCGAGGAAGAGAGAATGAGCGAGGAGGAGGGAATGAGCTAGGAGGAGGGAATGAGCGAGGAGGAGGGAGGGAATGAGCGAGGAAGAGGGAATGAGCGAGGAGGAGGGAATGAGCGAGGAAGAGGGAAGGAGCGAGGAAGAGGGAAGGAGCGAAGAAGAGGGAATGAGCGAGGAAGAGGGAATGAGCGAGGAAGAGGGAATGAGCGAGGAAGAGGGAATGAGCGAGGAGGAGGGAATGAGCGAGGAGGAGGGAATGAGCGAGGAGGAGGGAATGAGCGAGGAAGAGGGAATGAGCGAGGAAGAGGGAATGAGCGAGGAAGAGGGAATGAGCGAGGAAGAGGGAATGAGCGAGGAAGAGGGATTGAGAGAGGAAGAGGGAATGAGCGAGGAAGAGGGAATGAGCGAGGAAGAGGGAATGAGCGAGGAAGAGGGAATGAGCGAGGAAGAGGGAATGAGCGAGGAAGAGGGAATGAGCGAGGAAGAGGGAAGGAGCGAGGAAGAGGGAAGGAGCGACGAAGAGGGAAGGAGCGAGGAAAAGGGAATGAGCGAAGAAGAGGGAATGAGCGAAGAAGAGGGAATGAGCGAGGAGGAGTGAATGAGCGAGGAGGAGGGAATGAGCGAGGAAGAGGGATTGAGAGAGGAAGAGGGAATGAGCGAGGAGGAGGGAATGAGCGAGGAGGAGGGAATGAGCGAGGAGGAGGGAATGAGCGAGGAGGAGGGAATGGGCGAGGAAGAGGGAATGGGCGAGGAAGAGGGAATGGGCGAGGAAGAGGGAATGAGCGAGGAAGAGGGAATGAGCGAGGAAGAGGGAATGAGCGAGGAAGAGGGAATGAGCGAGGAAGAGGGAATGAGCGAGGAAGAGGGAATGCGTTAGGAAGAGAGAATGAGCGAGGAAGAGAGAATGAGCGAGGAAGAGAGAATGAGCGAGGAAGAGAGAATGAGCGAGGAGGAGGGAATGAGCGAGGAAGAGGGAATGAGCGAGGAAGAGGGAATGAGCGACGAAGAGGGAAGGAGCGACGAAGAGGGAATGAGCGACGAAGAGGGAATGAGCGAGGAAGAGGGAATGAGCGAGGAAGAGAGAATGAGCGAGGAAGAGGGAATGAGGGAGGAAGAGAAAATGAGGGAGGAAGAGAAAATGAGCGAGGAAGAGGGAATGCGCGAGGAGGAGGGAATGCGCGAGGAGGAGGGAATGCGCGAGGAGGAGGGAATGCGCGAGGAGGAGGGAATGCGCGAGGAAGAGGGAATGAGCGAGGAAGAGGGAATGCGCTAGGAAGAGAGAATGAGTGAGGAAGAGGGAATGAGCGAGGAAGAGGGAATGAGCGAGGAAGAGGGAATGAGCGAGGAGGAGGGAATGAGCGAGGAGGAGGGAATGAGCGAGGAGGAGGGAATGAGCGAGGAAGAGGGAATGCGCTAGGAAGAGGGAATGCGCTAGGAAGAGAGAATGAGCGAGGAAGAGGGAATGAGCGAGGAAGAGGGAATGCGCTAGGAAGAGAAAATGAGCAAGGAAGAGGGAATGAGCGAGGAAGACGGAATGAGCGAGGAAGAGGGTATGCGCTAGGAAGAGGGAATGAGCGAGGAAGAGGGTATGCGCTAGGAAGAGGGAATGAGCGAAAAAGAGGGAATGAGCGAGGAAGAGGGAATGAGCGAGGAGGAGGGAATGAGCGAGGAGAAGGAAATGAGCGAGGAGGAGGGAATGAGCGAGGAGGAGGGAATGAGCGAGGAGAAGGGAATGAGCGAGGAGGAGGGAATGAGCGAGGAGGAGGGAATGAGCTAGGAAGAGGGAATGCGCTAGGAAGAGGGAATGCGCTAGGAAGAGAGAATGAGTGAGGAAGAGGGAATGAGCGAGGAAGAGGGAATGCGCTAGGAAGAGAAAATGAGCGAGGAAGAGGGAATGAGCGAGGAAGAGGGAATGAGCGAGGAAGAGGGTATGCGCTAGGAAGAGGGAATGAGCGAGGAAGAGGGAATGAGCGAGGAAGAGGTAATGAGCGAGGAAGAGGGACTGAGCGAGGAGGAGGGAATGAGCGAGGAGAAGGAAATGAGCGAGGAGGAGGGAATGAGCGAGGAGCAGGGAATGAGCGAGGAGCAGGGAATGCACGAGGAAGAGGGAATGCGCGAGGAAGAGGGAATGCGCGAGGAAGAGGGAATGCGCGAGGAAGAGGGAATGCGCGAGGAAGAGGGAATGAGCGAGGAAGAGGGAATGAGCGAGGAAGAGGGGATGAGCGAAGAAGAGGAGATGAGCGAGGAAGAGGGAATGAGCGAGGAGGAGGGAATGAGCGAGGAAGAGGGAATGAGCGAGGAAGAGGGAAGGAGCGAGGAAGAGAGAATGAGCGAGGAGAAGGGAATGAGCGAGGAAGAGGGAATGAGCGAGGAAGAGGGAATGAGCGAGGAAGAAGGAATGAGCGAGGAAGAGGGAATGAGCGAGGAAGAGGGAATGAGCGAGGAAGAGAGAATGAGCGAGGAGGAGGGAATGAGCGAGGAAGAGGGAATGAGCGAGGAAGAGGGAATGAGCGAGGAAGAGGAGATGAGCGAGGAGGAGGGAATGAGCGAGGAGGAGGGAATGAGCTAGGAGGAGGGAATGAGCTAGGAGGAGGGAATGAGCTAGGAGGAGGGAATGAGCGAGGAGGAGGGAATGAGCGAGGAAGAGGGAATGAGCGAGGAGGAGGGAATGAGCGACGAAGAGGGAAGGAGCGAGGAAGAGGGAATGAGCGAGGAAGAGGGAATGAGCGAGGAAGAGGGAAGGAGCGAGGAAGAGGGAAGGAGCGACGAAGAGGGAAGGAGCGAGGAAAAGGGAATGAGCGAAGAAGAGGGAATGAGCGAAGAAGAGGGAATGAGCGAGGAAGAGGGAATGAGCGAGGAAGAGGGAATGAGCGAGGAAGAGGGAATGAGCGAGGAAGAGGGAATGAGCGAGGAAGAGGGAATGAGCGAGGAAGAGGGAATGAGCGAGGAAGAGGGAAGGAGCGAGGAAGAGGGAAGGAGCGACGAAGAGGGAAGGAGCGAGGAAAAGGGAATGAGCGAAGAAGAGGGAATGAGCGAAGAAGAGGGAATGAGCGAGGAGGAGTGAATGAGCGAGGAGGAGGGAATGAGCGAGGAAGAGGGATTGAGAGAGGAAGAGGGAATGAGCGAGGAGGAGGGAATGAGCGAGGAGGAGGGAATGAGCGAGGAGGAGGGAATGAGCGAGGAGGAGGGAATGGGCGAGGAAGAGGGAATGGGCGAGGAAGAGGGAATGAGCGAGGAAGAGGGAATGAGCGAGGAAGAGGGAATGAGCGAGGAAGAGGGAATGAGCGAGGAAGAGGGAATGAGCGAGGAAGAGGGAATGCGTTAGGAAGAGAGAATGAGCGAGGAAGAGGGAATGCGTTAGGAAGAGAGAATGAGCGAGGAAGAGAGAATGAGCGAGGAAGAGAGAATGAGCGAGGAAGAGAGAATGAGCGAGGAGGAGGGAATGAGCGAGGAAGAGGGAATGAGCGAGGAGGAGGGAATGAGCGAGGAAGAGGGAATGAGCGAGGAAGAGGGAATGAGCGACGAAGAGGGAAGGAGCGACGAAGAGGGAATGAGCGACGAAGTGGGAATGAGCGAGGAAGAGGGAATGAGCGAGGAAGAGAGAATGAGCGAGGAAGAGAGAATGAGGGAGGAAGAGAAAATGAGGGAGGAAGAGAAAATGAGCGAGGAAGAGGGAATGCGCGAGGAGGAGGGAATGCGCGAGGAGGAGGGAATGCGCGAGGAGGAGGGAATGCGCGAGGAGGAGGGAATGCGCGAGGAAGAGGGAATGAGCGAGGAAGAGGGAATGCGCTAGGAAGAGAGAATGAGCGAGGAAGAGGGAATGAGCGAGGAAGAGGGAATGAGCGAGGAAGAGGGAATGAGCGAGGAGGAGGGAATGAGCGAGGAGGAGGGAATGAGCGAGGAGGAGGGAATGAGCGAGGAAGAGGGAATGCGCTAGGAAGAGGGAATGCGCTAGGAAGAGAGAATGAGCGAGGAAGAGGGAATGAGCGAGGAAGAGGGAATGCGCTAGGAAGAGAAAATGAGCAAGGAAGAGGGAATGAGCGAGGAAGACGGAATGAGCGAGGAAGAGGGTATGCGCTAGGAAGAGGGAATGAGCGAGGAAGAGGGTATGCGCTAGGAAGAGGGAATGAGCGAAAAAGAGGGAATGAGCGAGGAAGAGGGAATGAGCGAGGAGGAGGGAATGAGCGAGGAGAAGGAAATGAGCGAGGAGGAGGGAATGAGCGAGGAGGAGGGAATGAGCGAGGAGAAGGGAATGAGCGAGGAGGAGGGAATGAGCTAGGAAGAGGGAATGCGCTAGGAAGAGGGAATGCGCTAGGAAGAGAGAATGAGTGAGGAAGAGGGAATGAGCGAGGAAGAGGGAATGCGCTAGGAAGAGAAAATGAGCAAGGAAGAGGGAATGAGCGAGGAAGAGGGAATGAGCGAGGAAGAGGGTATGCGCTAGGAAGAGGGAATGAGCGAGGAAGAGGGAATGAGCGAGGAAGAGGTAATGAGCGAGGAAGAGGGACTGAGCGAGGAGGAGGGAATGAGCGAGGAGAAGGAAATGAGCGAGGAGGAGGGAATGAGCGAGGAGCAGGGAATGAGCGAGGAGCAGGGAATGCACGAGGAAGAGGGAATGCGCGAGGAAGAGGGAATGCGCGAGGAAGAGGGAATGCGCGAGGAAGAGGGAATGCGCGAGGAAGAGGGAATGAGCGAGGAAGAGGGGATGAGCGAAGAAGAGGAGATGAGCGAGGAAGAGGGAATGAGCGAGGAGGAGGGAATGAGCGAGGAAGAGGGAATGAGCGAGGAAGAGGGAAGGAGCGAGGAAGAGAGAATGAGCGAGGAGAAGGGAATGAGCGAGGAAGAGGGAATGAGCGAGGAAGAGGGAATGAGCGAGGAAGAGGGAATGAGCGAGGAAGAGGGAATGAGCGAGGAAGAGGGAAGGAGCGAGGAAGAGGGAAGGAGCGAGGAAGAGAGAATGAGCGAGGAGGAGGGAATGAGCGAGGAAGAGGGAATGAGCGAGGAAGAGGGAATGAGCGAGGAAGAGGGAATGAGCGAGGAAGAGGAGATGAGCGAGGAGGAGGGAATGAGCGAGGAGGAGGGAATGAGCTAGGAGGAGGGAATGAGCTAGGAGGAGGGAATGAGCGAGGAGGAGGGAATGAGCGAGGAAGAGGGAATGAGCGAGGAGGAGGGAATGAGCGACGAAGAGTGAAGGAGCGAGGAAGAGGGAATGAGCGAAGAAGAGGGAATGAGCGAGGAGGAGGGAATGAGCGAGGAAGAGAGAATGAGCGAGGAGGAGGGAATGAGCGAGGAGGAGGGAATGAGCGAGGAGGAGGGAATGAGCGAGGAAGAGGGAATGAGCGAGGAAGAGGGAATGAGCGAGGAAGAGGGAATGAGCGAGGAAGAGGGATTGAGAGAGGAAGAGGGAATGAGCGAGGAAGAGGGAATGAGCGAGGAAGAGGGAATGAGCGAGGAGCAGGGAATGAGCGAGGAGCAGGGAATGCACGAGGAAGAGGGAATGCGCGAGGAAGAGGGAATGCGCGAGGAAGAGGGAATGCGCGAGGAAGAGGGAATGCGCGAGGAAGAGGGAATGAGCGAGGAAGAGGGGATGAGCGAAGAAGAGGAGATGAGCGAGGAAGAGGGAATGAGCGAGGAGGAGGGAATGAGCGAGGAAGAGGGAATGAGCGAGGAAGAGGGAAGGAGCGAGGAAGAGAGAATGAGCGAGGAGAAGGGAATGAGCGAGGAAGAGGGAATGAGCGAGGAAGAGGGAATGAGCGAGGAAGAGGGAATGAGCGAGGAAGAGGGAATGAGCGAGGAAGAGGGAAGGAGCGAGGAAGAGGGAAGGAGCGAGGAAGAGAGAATGAGCGAGGAGGAGGGAATGAGCAAAGAAGAGGGAATGAGCGAGGAAGAGGGAATGAGCGAGGAAGAGGGAATGAGCGAGGAAGAGGAGATGAGCGAGGAGGAGGGAATGAGCGAGGAGGAGGGAATGAGCTAGGAGGAGGGAATGAGCTAGGAGGAGGGAATGAGCGAGGAGGAGGGAATGAGCGAGGAAGAGGGAATGAGCGAGGAGGAGGGAATGAGCGACGAAGAGGGAAGGAGCGAGGAAGAGGGAATGAGCGAAGAAGAGGGAATGAGCGAGGAGGAGGGAATGAGCGAGGAAGAGAGAATGAGCGAGGAGGAGGGAATGAGCGAGGAGGAGGGAATGAGCGAGGAGGAGGGAATGAGCGAGGAAGAGGGAATGAGCGAGGAAGAGGGAATGAGCGAGGAAGAGGGAATGAGCGAGGAAGAGGGATTGAGAGAGGAAGAGGGAATGAGCGAGGAAGAGGGAATGAGCGAGGAAGAGGGAATGAGCGAGGAAAAGGGAATGAGCGACGAAGAGGGAAGGAGCGACGAAGAGGGAAGGAGCGAGGAAGAGGGAATGAGCGAAGAAGAGGGAATGAGCGAGGAGTAGTGAATGAGCGAGGAGGAGGGAATGAGCGAGGAAGAGGGATTGAGCGAGGAAGAGGGAATGAGCGAGGAGGAGGGAATGAGCGAGGAGGAGGGAATGAGCGAGGAGGAGGGAATGAGCGAGGAAGAGGGAATGCGTTAGGAAGAGAGAATGAGCGAGGAAGAGAGAATGAGCGAGGAAGAGAGAATGAGCGAGGAAGAGAGAATGAGCGAATGAGCGAGGAAGAGGGAATGAGCGAGGAGGAGGGAATGAGCGAGGAAGAGGGAATGAGCGAGGAAGAGGGAATGAGCGAGGAAGAGAGAATGAGCGAGGAGGAGGGAATGAGCGAGGAGGAGGGAATGAGCGACGAAGAGGGAAGGAGCGAGGAAGAGGGAATGAGCGAAGAAGAGGGAATGAGCGAGGAGGAGGGAATGAGCGAGGAAGAGGGAATGAGCGAGGAAGAGGGAATGAGCGAGGAAGAGGGAATGAGCGAGGAAGAGGGAATGAGCGAGGAAGAGGGAATGAGCGAGGAAGAGGGAATGAGCGAGGAAGAGGGAAGGAGCGACGAAGAGGGAAGGAGCGACGAAGAGGGAAGGAGCGAGGAAGAGGGAATGAGCGAGGAAGAGTGAATGAGCGAGGAGGAGTGAATGAGCGAGGAGGAGGGAATGAGCGAGGAGGAGGGAATGAGCGAGGAAGAGGGATTGAGCGAGGAAGAGGGAATGAGCGAGGAGGAGGGAATGAGCGAGGAGGAGGGAATGAGCGAGGAGGAGGGAATGAGCGAGGAGGAGGGAATGAGCGAGGAAGAGGGAATGAGCGAGGAAGAGGGAATGAGCGAGGAAGAGGGAATGAGCGAGGAAGAGGGATTGAGAGAGGAAGAGGGAATGAGCGAGGAAGAGGGAATGAGCGAGGAAGAGGGAATGAGCGAGGAAAAGGGAATGAGCGACGAAGAGGGAAGGAGCGACGAAGAGGGAAGGAGCGAGGAAGAGGGAATGAGCGAAGAAGAGGGAATGAGCGAGGAGTAGTGAATGAGCGAGGAGGAGGGAATGAGCGAGGAAGAGGGATTGAGCGAGGAAGAGGGAATGAGCGAGGAGGAGGGAATGAGCGAGGAGGAGGGAATGAGCGAGGAGGAGGGAATGAGCGAGGAAGAGGGAATGCGTTAGGAAGAGAGAATGAGCGAGGAAGAGAGAATGAGCGAGGAAGAGAGAATGAGCGAGGAAGAGAGAATGAGCGAATGAGCGAGGAAGAGGGAATGAGCGAGGAGGAGGGAATGAGCGAGGAAGAGGGAATGAGCGAGGAAGAGGGAATGAGCGAGGAAGAGAGAATGAGCGAGGAGGAGGGAATGAGCGAGGAGGAGGGAATGAGCGACGAAGAGGGAAGGAGCGAGGAAGAGGGAATGAGCGAAGAAGAGGGAATGAGCGAGGAGGAGGGAATGAGCGAGGAAGAGGGAATGAGCGAGGAAGAGGGAATGAGCGAGGAAGAGGGAATGAGCGAGGAAGAGGGAATGAGCGAGGAAGAGGGAATGAGCGAGGAAGAGGGAAGGAGCGACGAAGAGGGAAGGAGCGACGAAGAGGGAAGGAGCGAGGAAGAGGGAATGAGCGAGGAAGAGTGAATGAGCGAGGAGGAGTGAATGAGCGAGGAGGAGGGAATGAGCGAGGAGGAGGGAATGAGCGAGGAAGAGGGATTGAGCGAGGAAGAGGGAATGAGCGAGGAGGAGGGAATGAGCGAGGAGGAGGGAATGAGCGAGGAAGAGGGAATGAGCGAGGAAGAGGGAATGAGCGAGGAAGAGGGAATGAGCAAGGAAGAGGGAATGAGCGAGGAAGAGGGAATGTGTTAGGAAGAGAGAATGAGCGAGAAAGAGAGAATGAGCGAGGAAGAGAGAATGAGCGAGGAGGAGGGAATGAGCGAGGAGGAGGGAATGAGCGAGGAAGAGGGAATGAGCAAGGAGGAGGGAATGAGCGAGGAAGAGGGAATGAGCGAGGAAGAGGGAATGAGCGAGGAAGAGAGAATGAGCGAGGAAGAGGGAATGAGGGAGGAAGAGAAAATGAGGGAGGAAGAGAAAATGAGCGAGGAAGAGGGAATGCGCGAGGAGGAGGAAATGCGCGGGGAGGAGGGAATGCGCGAGGAAGAGGGAATGCGCGAGGAAGAGGGAATGAGCGAGGAAGAGGGAATGCGCTAGGAAGAGGGAATGAGTGAGGAAGAGGGAATGAGCGAGGAAGAGGGAATGCGCTAGGAAGAGGGAATGAGCGAGGAAGAGGGAATGAGCGAGGAAGAGGGAATGAGCGAGGAAGAGGGAATGAGCGAGGAAGAGGGACTGAGCGAGGAGGAGGGAATGAGCGAGGAGAAGGAAATGAGCGAGGAGGAGGGAATGAGCGAGGAGCAGGGAATGAGCGAGGAGCAGGGAATGCACGAGGAAGAGGGAATGCGCGAGGAAGAGGGAATGCGCGAGGAAGAGGGAATGCGCGAGGAAGAGGGAATGAGCGAGGAAGAGGGGATGAGCGAAGAAGAGGAGATGAGCGAGGAAGAGGGAATGAGCGAGGAGGAGGGAATGAGCGAGGAAGAGGGAATGAGCGAGGAGGAGGGAATGAGCGAGGAAGAGGGAATGAGCGAGGAAGAGGGAAGGAGCGAGGAAGAGAGAATGAGCGAGGAGGAGGGAATGAGCGAGGAAGAGAGAATGAGCGAGGAAGAGGGAATGAGCGAGGAAGAGGGAATGAGCGAGGAAGAGGGAATGAGCGAGGAAGAGGGAATGAGCGAGGAAGAGGGGATGAGCGAAGAAGAGGAGATGAGCGAGGAAGAGGGAATGAGCGAGGAAGAGGGAATGAGCGAGGAAGAGGGAATGAGCGAGGAAGAGGGAATGAGCGAGGAATAGGGAATGCGCTAGGAAGAGGGAATGAGCGAGGAAGAGGGAATGAGCGAGGAAGAGGGAATGAGCGAGGAAGAGGGAATGAGCGAGGAAGAGGGACTGAGCGAGGAGGAGGGAATGAGCGAGGAAGAGGGACTGAGCGAGGAAGAGAGAATGAGCGAGGAGGAGGGAATGAGCGAGGAAGAGAGAATGAGCGAGGAAGAGGGAATGAGCGAGGAAGAGGGAATGCGCTAGGAAGAGAGAATGAGTGAGGAAGAGGGAATGAGCGAGGAAGAGGGAATGAGCGAGGAAGAGGGAATGAGCGAGGAGAAGGAAATGAGCGAGGAGGAGGGAATGAGCGAGGAGCAGGGAATGAGCGAGGAGCAGGGAATGAGCGAGGAAGAGGGAATGAGCGAGGAAGAGGGAAGGAGCGAGGAAGAGAGAATGAGCGAGGAAGAGGGAATGAGCGAGGAAGAGGGAATGAGCGAGGAAGAGGGAATGAGCGAGGAAGAGGAGATGAGCGAGGAGGAGGGAATGAGCGAGGAGGAGGGAATGAGCTAGGAGGAGGGAACGAGCTAGGAGGAGGGAACGAGCTAGGAGGAGGGAACGAGCGAGGAGGAGGGAATGAGCTAGGAGGAGGGAATGAGCTAGGAGGAGGGAATGAGCGAGGAGGAGGGAATGAGCGACGAAGAGGGAAGGAGCGAGGAAGAGGGAATGAGCGAAGAAGAGGGAATGAGCGAGGAGGAGGGAATGAGCGAGGAAGAGGGAATGAGCGAGGAAGAGAGAATGAGCGAGGAAGAGGGAATGAGCGAGGAAGAGGGAATGAGCGAGGAGGAGGGAATGAGCGAGGAGGAGGGAATGAGCGAGGAAGAGGGAATGAGCGAGGAAGAGGGAATGAGCGAGGAAGAGGGAATGAGCGAGGAAGAGGGATTGAGAGAGGAAGAGGGATTGAGAGAGGAAGAGGGAATGAGCGAGGAAGAGGGAATGAGCGAGGAAGAGGGAATGAGCGAGGAAGAGGGAATGAGCGACGAAGAGGGAATGAGCGACGAAGAGGGAAGGAGCGAGGAAGAGGGAATGAGCGAAGAAGAGAGAATGAGCGAGGAGGAGTGAATGAGCGAGGAGGAGGGAATGAGCGAGGAAGAGGGATTGAGAGAGGAAGAGGGAATGAGCGAGGAGGAGGGAATGAGCGAGGAGGAGGGAATTAGCGAGGAGGAGGGAATGCGCGAGGAAGAGGGAATGAGCGAGGAAGAGAGAATGAGTGAGGAAGAGGGAATGAGCGAGGAAGAGAGAATGAGTGAGGAAGAGGGAATGAGCGAGGAAGAGGGAATGCGCTAGGAAGAGGGAATGAGCGAGGAGGAGGGAATGAGCGAGGAGGAGGGAATGAGCTAGGAGGAGGGAATGAGCTAGGAGGAGGGAATGAGCTAGGAGGAGGGAATGAGCGAGGAGGACGGAATGACCGAGGAGGAGGGAATGAGCGACGAAGCGGGAAGGAGCGAGGAAGAGGGAATGAGCGAAGAAGAGGGAATGAGCGAGGAGGAGGGAATGAGCGAGGAAGAGAGAATGAGCGTGGAAGAGGGAATGAGCGAGGAGGAGGGAATGAGCGAGTAGGAGGGAATGAGCGAGGAGGAGGGAATGAGCGAGGAAGAGGGAATGAGCGAGGAAGAGGGAATGAGCGAGGAAGAGGGAATGAGCGAGGAAGAGGGATTGAGAGAGGAAGAGGGAATGAGCGAGGAAGAGGGAATGAGCGAGGAAGAGGGAATGAGCGAGGAAGAGGGAATGAGCGAGGAAGAGGGAATGAGCGAGGAAGAGGGAAGGAGCGACGAAGAGGGAAGGAGCGAGGAAGAGGGAATGAGCGAAGAAGAGGGAATGAGCGAGGAAGAGGGACTGAGCGAGGAGGAGGGAATGAGCGAGGAGAAGGAAATGAGCGAGGAGGAGGGAATGAGCGAGGAGCAGGGAATGAGCGAGGAGCAGGGAATGCACGAGGAAGAGGGAATGCGCGAGGAAGAGGGAATGCGCGAGGAAGAGGGAATGCGCGAGGAAGAGGGAATGAGCGAGGAAGAGGGGATGAGCGAGGAAGAGGGGATGAGCGAAGAAGAGGAGATGAGCGAGGAAGAGGGAATGAGCGAGGAGGAGGGAATGAGCGAGGAAGAGGGAATGAGCGAGGAGGAGGGAATGAGCGAGGAAGAGGGAAGGAGCGAGGAAGAGGGAAGGAGCGAGGAAGAGAGAATGAGCGAGGAGGAGGGAATGAGCGAGGAAGAGAGAATGAGCGAGGAAGAGGGAATGAGCGAGGAAGAGGGAATGAGCGAGGAAGAGGGAATGAGCGAGGAAGAGGGAATGAGCGAGGAAGAGGGGATGAGCGAAGAAGAGGAGATGAGCGAGGAAGAGGGAATGAGCGAGGAAGAGGGAATGAGCGAGGAAGAGGGGATGAGCGAAGAAGAGGAGATGAGCGAGGAAGAGGGAATGAGCGAGGAAGAGGGAATGAGCGAGGAAGAGGGAATGAGCGAGGAAGAGGGAATGAGCGAGGAAGAGGGAATGCGCTAGGAAGAGGGAATGAGCGAGGAAGAGGGAATGAGCGAGGAAGAGGGAATGAGCGAGGAAGAGGGACTGAGCGAGGAGGAGGGAATGAGCGAGGAAGAGGGACTGAGCGAGGAAGAGAGAATGAGCGAGGAGGAGGGAATGAGCGAGGAAGAGAGAATGAGCGAGGAAGAGGGAATGAGCGAGGAAGAGGGAATGCGCTAGGAAGAGAGAATGAGTGAGGAAGAGGGAATGAGCGAGGAAGAGGGAATGAGCGAGGAGAAGGAAATGAGCGAGGAGGAGGGAATGAGCGAGGAGCAGGGAATGAGCGAGGAGCAGGGAATGAGCGAGGAAGAGGGAATGAGCGAGGAAGAGGGAAGGAGCGAGGAAGAGAGAATGAGCGAGGAAGAGAGAATGAGCGAGGAAGAGGGAATGAGCGAGGAAGAGGGAATGAGCGAGGAAGAGGGAATGAGCGAGGAAGAGGGAATGAGCGAGGAAGAGGAAATGAGCGAGGAGGAGGGAATGAGCGAGGAGGAGGGAATGAGCGAGGAGGAGGGAATGAGCTAGGAGGAGGGAACGAGCTAGGAGGAGGGAACGAGCTAGGAGGAGGGAATGAGCGAGGAGGAGGGAATGAGCTAGGAGGAGGGAATGAGCGAGGAGGAGGGAATGAGCGAGGAGGAGGGAATGAACGAGGAAGAGGGAATGAGCGAGGAGGAGGGAATGAGCGACGAAGAGGGAAGGAGCGAGGAAGAGGGAATGAGCGAAGAAGAGGGAATGAGCGAGGAGGAGGGAATGAGCGAGGAAGAGGGAATGAGCGAGGAAGAGAGAATGAGCGAGGAAGAGGGAATGAGCGAGGAGGAGGGAATGAGCGAGGAGGAGGGAATGAGCGAGGAAGAGGGAATGAGCGAGGAAGAGGGAATGAGCGAGGAAGAGGGAATGAGCGAGGAAGAGGGATTGAGAGAGGAAGAGGGATTGAGCGAGGAAGAGGGAATGAGCGAGGAAGAGGGAATGAGCGAGGAAGAGGGAATGAGCGAGGAAGAGGGAATGAGCGACGAAGAGGGAAGGAGCGACGAAGAGGGAAGGAGCGAGGAAGAGGGAATGAGCGAAGAAGAGGGAATGAGCGAGGAGGAGTGAATGAGCGAGGAGGAGGGAATGAGCGAGGAAGAGGGATTGAGAGAGGAACAGGGAATGAGCGAGGAGGAGGGAATGAGCGAGGAGGAGGGAATGCGCGAGGAAGAGGGAATGAGCGAGGAAGAGGGAATGCGCTAGGAAGAGAGAATGAGTGAGGAAGAGGGAATGAGCGAGGAAGAGGGAATGCGCTAGGAAGAGGGAATGAGCGAGGAGGAGGGAATGAGCGAGGAGGAGGGAATGAGCTAGGAGGAGGGAATGAGCTAGGAGGAGGGAATGAGCTAGGAGGAGGGAATGAGCGAGGAGGACGGAATGACCGAGGAGGAGGGAATGAGCGACGAAGCGGGAAGGAGCGAGGAAGAGGGAATGAGCGAAGAAGAGGGAATGAGCGAGGAGGAGGGAATGAGCGAGGAAGAGAGAATGAGCGTGGAAGAGGGAATGAGCGAGGAGGAGGGAATGAGCGAGGAGGAGGGAATGAGCGAGGAGGAGGGAATGAGCAAGGAGGAGGGAATGAGCGAGGAAGAGGGAATGAGCGAGGAAGAGGGAATGAGCGAGGAAGAGGGAATGAGCGAGGAAGAGGGAATGAGCGAGGAAGAGGGATTGAGAGAGGAAGAGGGAATGAGCGAGGAAGAGGGAATGAGCGAGGAAGAGGGAATGAGCGAGGAAGAGGGAATGAGCGAGGAAGAGGGAAGGAGCGACGAAGAGGGAAGGAGCGAGGAAGAGGGAATGAGCGAAGAAGAGGGAATGAGCGAGGAGGAGTGAATGAGCGAGGAGGAGGGAATGAGCGAGGAAGAGGGATTGAGAGAGGAAGAGGGAATGAGCGAGGAAGAGGGAATGAGCGAGGAAGAGGGAATGAGCGAGGAAGAGGGAATGAACGAGGAAGAGGGAATGAGCGAGGAAGAGGGAATGAGCGAGGAAGAGGGAATGAGCGAGGAAGAGGGAATGAGCGAGGAGGAGGGAATGAGCGAGGAAGAGGGAATGAGCGAGGAAGAGGGAATGAGCGAGGAAGAGGGAATGAGCGAGGAAGAGGGAATGAGCGAGGAAGAGGGAATGAGCGAGGAAGAGGGAATGCATTAGGAAGAGAGAATGAGCGAGGAAGAGAGAATGAGCGAGGAAGAGAGAATGAGCGAGGAGGAGGGAATGAGCGAGGAGGAGGGAATGAGCGAGGAGGAGGGAATGAGCGAGGAAGAGGGAATGAGCGAGGAAGAGGGAATGAGCGAGGAAGAGGGAATGAGCGAGGAAGAGGGAATGAGCGAGGAAGAGGGAATGCGTTAGGAAGAGAGAATGAGCGAGGAAGAGAGAATGAGCGAGGAAGAGAGAATGAGCGAGGAAGAGAGAATGAGCGAGGAAGAGAGAATGAGCGAGGAAGAGAGAATGAGCGAGGAGGAGGGAATGAGCGAGGAGGAGGGAATGAGCGAGGAAGAGGGAATGAGCGAGGAAGAGGGAATGAGCGAGGAAGAGGGAATGAGCGAGGAAGAGAGAATGAGCGAGGAAGAGGGAAGGAGGGAGGAAGAGAAAATGAGCGAGGAAGAGGGAATGAGTGAGGAAGAGGGAATGAGCGAGGAGGAGGGAATGAGCGAGGAAGAGGGAATGAGCGAGGAGGAGGGAATGAGCGAGGAAGAGGGAATGAGCGAGGAAGAGGGAATGAGCGAGGAGGAGGGAAGGAGCGAGGAAGAGGTAAGGAGCGAGGAAGAGTTAAGGAGCGAGGAAGAGGTAAGGAGCGAGGAAGAGGGAATGAGCGAGGACGAGGGAATGAGCGAGGAAGAGGGAAGGAGCGAGGAAGAGGGAAGGAGCGAGGAAGAGGGAAGGAGCGAGGAGGGAATGAGCGAGGAGGAGGGAATGAGCGAGGAGGAGGGATTGAGCGAGGAGGAGGGAATGAGCGAGGAAGAGGGAATGAGCGAGGAAGAGAGAATGAGCGAGGAGGAGGGAATGAGCGAGGAAGAGGGAATGAGCGAGGAAGAGGGAATGAGCGAGGAAGAGGGAATGAGCTAGGAAGAGGGAATGAGCGAGGAGGAAGGAATGAGCGAGGAAGAGGGAATGAGCGAGGAAGAGAGAATGCGCGAGGAGGAGGGAATGAGCGAGGAGGAGGGAATGAGCGAGGAAGAGGGAATGAGCGAGGAAGAGAGAATGAGCGAGGAGGAGGGAATGAGCGAGGAAGAGGGAATGAGCGAGGAAGAGGGAATGAGCGAGGAAGAGGGAATGCGCTAGGAAGAGAGAATGAGTGAGGAAGAGGGAATGAGCGAGGAAGAGGGAATGAGCGAGGAAGAGGGAATGAGCGAGGAGAAGGAAATGAGCGAGGAGGAGGGAATGAGCGAGGAGCAGGGAATGAGCGAGGAGCAGGGAATGAGCGAGGAAGAGGGAATGAGCGAGGAAGAGGGAAGGAGCGAGGAAGAGAGAATGAGCGAGGAAGAGGGAATGAGCGAGGAAGAGGGAATGAGCGAGGAAGAGGGAATGAGCGAGGAAGAGGAGATGAGCGAGGAGGAGGGAATGAGCGAGGAGGAGGGAATGAGCTAGGAGGAGGGAACGAGCTAGGAGGAGGGAACGAGCTAGGAGGAGGGAACGAGCGAGGAGGAGGGAATGAGCTAGGAGGAGGGAATGAGCTAGGAGGAGGGAATGAGCGAGGAGGAGGGAATGAGCGACGAAGAGGGAAGGAGCGAGGAAGAGGGAATGAGCGAAGAAGAGGGAATGAGCGAGGAGGAGGGAATGAGCGAGGAAGAGGGAATGAGCGAGGAAGAGAGAATGAGCGAGGAAGAGGGAATGAGCGAGGAAGAGGGAATGAGCGAGGAGGAGGGAATGAGCGAGGAGGAGGGAATGAGCGAGGAAGAGGGAATGAGCGAGGAAGAGGGAATGAGCGAGGAAGAGGGAATGAGCGAGGAAGAGGGATTGAGAGAGGAAGAGGGATTGAGAGAGGAAGAGGGAATGAGCGAGGAAGAGGGAATGAGCGAGGAAGAGGGAATGAGCGAGGAAGAGGGAATGAGCGACGAAGAGGGAATGAGCGACGAAGAGGGAAGGAGCGAGGAAGAGGGAATGAGCGAAGAAGAGAGAATGAGCGAGGAGGAGTGAATGAGCGAGGAGGAGGGAATGAGCGAGGAAGAGGGATTGAGAGAGGAAGAGGGAATGAGCGAGGAGGAGGGAATGAGCGAGGAGGAGGGAATTAGCGAGGAGGAGGGAATGCGCGAGGAAGAGGGAATGAGCGAGGAAGAGAGAATGAGTGAGGAAGAGGGAATGAGCGAGGAAGAGAGAATGAGTGAGGAAGAGGGAATGAGCGAGGAAGAGGGAATGCGCTAGGAAGAGGGAATGAGCGAGGAGGAGGGAATGAGCGAGGAGGAGGGAATGAGCTAGGAGGAGGGAATGAGCTAGGAGGAGGGAATGAGCTAGGAGGAGGGAATGAGCGAGGAGGACGGAATGACCGAGGAGGAGGGAATGAGCGACGAAGCGGGAAGGAGCGAGGAAGAGGGAATGAGCGAAGAAGAGGGAATGAGCGAGGAGGAGGGAATGAGCGAGGAAGAGAGAATGAGCGTGGAAGAGGGAATGAGCGAGGAGGAGGGAATGAGCGAGTAGGAGGGAATGAGCGAGGAGGAGGGAATGAGCGAGGAAGAGGGAATGAGCGAGGAAGAGGGAATGAGCGAGGAAGAGGGAATGAGCGAGGAAGAGGGATTGAGAGAGGAAGAGGGAATGAGCGAGGAAGAGGGAATGAGCGAGGAAGAGGGAATGAGCGAGGAAGAGGGAATGAGCGAGGAAGAGGGAATGAGCGAGGAAGAGGGAAGGAGCGACGAAGAGGGAAGGAGCGAGGAAGAGGGAATGAGCGAAGAAGAGGGAATGAGCGAGGAAGAGGGACTGAGCGAGGAGGAGGGAATGAGCGAGGAGAAGGAAATGAGCGAGGAGGAGGGAATGAGCGAGGAGCAGGGAATGAGCGAGGAGCAGGGAATGCACGAGGAAGAGGGAATGCGCGAGGAAGAGGGAATGCGCGAGGAAGAGGGAATGCGCGAGGAAGAGGGAATGAGCGAGGAAGAGGGGATGAGCGAGGAAGAGGGGATGAGCGAAGAAGAGGAGATGAGCGAGGAAGAGGGAATGAGCGAGGAGGAGGGAATGAGCGAGGAAGAGGGAATGAGCGAGGAGGAGGGAATGAGCGAGGAAGAGGGAAGGAGCGAGGAAGAGGGAAGGAGCGAGGAAGAGAGAATGAGCGAGGAGGAGGGAATGAGCGAGGAAGAGAGAATGAGCGAGGAAGAGGGAATGAGCGAGGAAGAGGGAATGAGCGAGGAAGAGGGAATGAGCGAGGAAGAGGGAATGAGCGAGGAAGAGGGGATGAGCGAAGAAGAGGAGATGAGCGAGGAAGAGGGAATGAGCGAGGAAGAGGGAATGAGCGAGGAAGAGGGGATGAGCGAAGAAGAGGAGATGAGCGAGGAAGAGGGAATGAGCGAGGAAGAGGGAATGAGCGAGGAAGAGGGAATGAGCGAGGAAGAGGGAATGAGCGAGGAAGAGGGAATGCGCTAGGAAGAGGGAATGAGCGAGGAAGAGGGAATGAGCGAGGAAGAGGGAATGAGCGAGGAAGAGGGACTGAGCGAGGAGGAGGGAATGAGCGAGGAAGAGGGACTGAGCGAGGAAGAGAGAATGAGCGAGGAGGAGGGAATGAGCGAGGAAGAGAGAATGAGCGAGGAAGAGGGAATGAGCGAGGAAGAGGGAATGCGCTAGGAAGAGAGAATGAGTGAGGAAGAGGGAATGAGCGAGGAAGAGGGAATGAGCGAGGAGAAGGAAATGAGCGAGGAGGAGGGAATGAGCGAGGAGCAGGGAATGAGCGAGGAGCAGGGAATGAGCGAGGAAGAGGGAATGAGCGAGGAAGAGGGAAGGAGCGAGGAAGAGAGAATGAGCGAGGAAGAGAGAATGAGCGAGGAAGAGGGAATGAGCGAGGAAGAGGGAATGAGCGAGGAAGAGGGAATGAGCGAGGAAGAGGGAATGAGCGAGGAAGAGGAAATGAGCGAGGAGGAGGGAATGAGCGAGGAGGAGGGAATGAGCGAGGAGGAGGGAATGAGCTAGGAGGAGGGAACGAGCTAGGAGGAGGGAACGAGCTAGGAGGAGGGAATGAGCGAGGAGGAGGGAATGAGCTAGGAGGAGGGAATGAGCGAGGAGGAGGGAATGAGCGAGGAGGAGGGAATGAACGAGGAAGAGGGAATGAGCGAGGAGGAGGGAATGAGCGACGAAGAGGGAAGGAGCGAGGAAGAGGGAATGAGCGAAGAAGAGGGAATGAGCGAGGAGGAGGGAATGAGCGAGGAAGAGGGAATGAGCGAGGAAGAGAGAATGAGCGAGGAAGAGGGAATGAGCGAGGAGGAGGGAATGAGCGAGGAGGAGGGAATGAGCGAGGAAGAGGGAATGAGCGAGGAAGAGGGAATGAGCGAGGAAGAGGGAATGAGCGAGGAAGAGGGATTGAGAGAGGAAGAGGGATTGAGCGAGGAAGAGGGAATGAGCGAGGAAGAGGGAATGAGCGAGGAAGAGGGAATGAGCGAGGAAGAGGGAATGAGCGACGAAGAGGGAAGGAGCGACGAAGAGGGAAGGAGCGAGGAAGAGGGAATGAGCGAAGAAGAGGGAATGAGCGAGGAGGAGTGAATGAGCGAGGAGGAGGGAATGAGCGAGGAAGAGGGATTGAGAGAGGAACAGGGAATGAGCGAGGAGGAGGGAATGAGCGAGGAGGAGGGAATGCGCGAGGAAGAGGGAATGAGCGAGGAAGAGGGAATGCGCTAGGAAGAGAGAATGAGTGAGGAAGAGGGAATGAGCGAGGAAGAGGGAATGCGCTAGGAAGAGGGAATGAGCGAGGAGGAGGGAATGAGCGAGGAGGAGGGAATGAGCTAGGAGGAGGGAATGAGCTAGGAGGAGGGAATGAGCTAGGAGGAGGGAATGAGCGAGGAGGACGGAATGACCGAGGAGGAGGGAATGAGCGACGAAGCGGGAAGGAGCGAGGAAGAGGGAATGAGCGAAGAAGAGGGAATGAGCGAGGAGGAGGGAATGAGCGAGGAAGAGAGAATGAGCGTGGAAGAGGGAATGAGCGAGGAGGAGGGAATGAGCGAGGAGGAGGGAATGAGCGAGGAGGAGGGAATGAGCAAGGAGGAGGGAATGAGCGAGGAAGAGGGAATGAGCGAGGAAGAGGGAATGAGCGAGGAAGAGGGAATGAGCGAGGAAGAGGGAATGAGCGAGGAAGAGGGATTGAGAGAGGAAGAGGGAATGAGCGAGGAAGAGGGAATGAGCGAGGAAGAGGGAATGAGCGAGGAAGAGGGAATGAGCGAGGAAGAGGGAAGGAGCGACGAAGAGGGAAGGAGCGAGGAAGAGGGAATGAGCGAAGAAGAGGGAATGAGCGAGGAGGAGTGAATGAGCGAGGAGGAGGGAATGAGCGAGGAAGAGGGATTGAGAGAGGAAGAGGGAATGAGCGAGGAAGAGGGAATGAGCGAGGAAGAGGGAATGAGCGAGGAAGAGGGAATGAACGAGGAAGAGGGAATGAGCGAGGAAGAGGGAATGAGCGAGGAAGAGGGAATGAGCGAGGAAGAGGGAATGAGCGAGGAGGAGGGAATGAGCGAGGAAGAGGGAATGAGCGAGGAAGAGGGAATGAGCGAGGAAGAGGGAATGAGCGAGGAAGAGGGAATGAGCGAGGAAGAGGGAATGAGCGAGGAAGAGGGAATGCATTAGGAAGAGAGAATGAGCGAGGAAGAGAGAATGAGCGAGGAAGAGAGAATGAGCGAGGAGGAGGGAATGAGCGAGGAGGAGGGAATGAGCGAGGAGGAGGGAATGAGCGAGGAAGAGGGAATGAGCGAGGAAGAGGGAATGAGCGAGGAAGAGGGAATGAGCGAGGAAGAGGGAATGAGCGAGGAAGAGGGAATGCGTTAGGAAGAGAGAATGAGCGAGGAAGAGAGAATGAGCGAGGAAGAGAGAATGAGCGAGGAAGAGAGAATGAGCGAGGAAGAGAGAATGAGCGAGGAAGAGAGAATGAGCGAGGAGGAGGGAATGAGCGAGGAGGAGGGAATGAGCGAGGAAGAGGGAATGAGCGAGGAAGAGGGAATGAGCGAGGAAGAGGGAATGAGCGAGGAAGAGAGAATGAGCGAGGAAGAGGGAAGGAGGGAGGAAGAGAAAATGAGCGAGGAAGAGGGAATGAGTGAGGAAGAGGGAATGAGCGAGGAGGAGGGAATGAGCGAGGAAGAGGGAATGAGCGAGGAGGAGGGAATGAGCGAGGAAGAGGGAATGAGCGAGGAAGAGGGAATGAGCGAGGAGGAGGGAAGGAGCGAGGAAGAGGTAAGGAGCGAGGAAGAGTTAAGGAGCGAGGAAGAGGTAAGGAGCGAGGAAGAGGGAATGAGCGAGGACGAGGGAATGAGCGAGGAAGAGGGAAGGAGCGAGGAAGAGGGAAGGAGCGAGGAAGAGGGAAGGAGCGAGGAGGGAATGAGCGAGGAGGAGGGAATGAGCGAGGAGGAGGGATTGAGCGAGGAGGAGGGAATGAGCGAGGAAGAGGGAATGAGCGAGGAAGAGAGAATGAGCGAGGAGGAGGGAATGAGCGAGGAAGAGGGAATGAGCGAGGAAGAGGGAATGAGCGAGGAAGAGGGAATGAGCTAGGAAGAGGGAATGAGCGAGGAGGAAGGAATGAGCGAGGAAGAGGGAATGAGCGAGGAAGAGAGAATGCGCGAGGAGGAGGGAATGAGCGAGGAGGAGGGAATGAGCGAGGAAGAGGGAATGAGCGAGGAAGAGAGAATGAGCGAGGAGGAGGGAATGAGCGAGGAAGAGGGAATGAGCGAGGAAGAGGGAATGAGCGAGGAGGAGGGAATGAGCGAGGAGGAGGGAATGAGCGAGGAAGAGGGAATGAGCGAGGAAGAGAGAATGAGCGAGGAAGAGGGAATGAGCGAGGAAGAGGGAATGAGCGAGGAAGAGGGAATGAGCGAGGAGGAGGAAATGAGCGAGGAAGAGGGAATGAGCGAGGAGGAGGGAATGAGCGAGGAGGAGGGAATGAGCGAGGAAGAGGGAATGAGCGAGGAAGAGGGAATGAACGAGGAAGAGGGAAATAAGAGAGGAAGAGACAATGAATAAGGAAGAGGAAATGAATGAAGAAGAGGGAATGAGCGAGGAGGAGGTAACAAACAAAGGAGAGGAGATGAGCAAATAAGGGGTGATAAGCAGGCGATTGTGGGGGTGGAGGGAGGGGGTGGGTGGGTGTTATGTTGAGGCAGTTGATAGGGGTATCAGGTGGATGGGAATTGGCCCAGATCAGGTGCCCAAAGTTGACAAGTTGTTTTTTTATTGCATTTTTATGGTACGAATATAAAGAAACCACTAATAAGCCTGTTTTTACCAGAGCCAATAATGCCATTGGGTGACTGCGATCGCAGGTGATTTATGAAAAGTGTAATGTTACTAACAGGTCCCCCTCCACCCGTCCCTCAGAGCGTCCAGCAGATCCGCCGCCGTTCAGAGGGGATCGATCTGCAATTAAACAGATTGGCTGTTAGTAGGAGGAGGGGGATAGCGCTGTACTTTGGCCAGGGGAGGAGGGAAGTGTATAGTAATGCTGCAGTCACAGGAGGTGGAGGATGGTGCTGTACTCTACATCACCCCTGCCCTGTGCCTAACCCTAAACCCTGCCCTGTGGCTAGCCCTAACCTCACCCTCTGCCCTGTGCCTAACCTCACCTCCTGCCCTGTGCCTAGCCCTAACCTCACCCCTGCCCTGTACCTAGCCCTAACCTCACCCCCTGCCCTGTGCCTAACCCTAACCTCACCCCCTGCCCTGTGCCTAACCCTAACCTCACCCCCTGCCCTGTGCCTAACCCTAACCCCTGCCCTGTGGCTAGCCCTAACCTCACCCTCTGCCCTGTGCCTAGCCCTAACCTCACCCCCTGCCCTGTGCCTAACCCCTGCCCTGTGCCTAGCCCTAACTAGAGATGAGCGTAATGACCTAATTACGATTTTGCGAAATTTCGCGTAATTTGTGTAATTACGATTATGGCCGTAAGTACATAATCGTAATGAAGAAGGATTTCGCGAAATTTCGCGTAAGCGTAATTTTCGCATTACAGTCGTATCATGCCGTAATTTCGCATTAAACGCTGCCGTAATTTCGCGTTAAACCGTAACGCTCCGTATAATATAAAAAAGCCGCCGACTTTAAGGGTTAATAGCAAAGCCCCCTTAAATGCTAAGAGCCTCAAATTTCGAGAATATATTAAGGAGATCAGGAGGAATAAGAGGAAAAATTTTTTTTTCAAAAAGACCTTATAGTTTTTGAGAAAATCGATGTTAAAGTTTCAAAGGAAAAATGTAAACATTTAAAAACCCGCCGACTTTAACGGTTAATAGCAAAGCCTGCTTAAAGTTTAGGAACACCAAATTCCCAGGGTATATTAAGGGGATCAGTGGGAATAAGAGGAAAAAAATTTTTTTCAAAAAGACCTTATAGTTTTTGAGAAAATCGATTTTTAAGTTTCAAGGGCGAAAATGTCTTTTAAATGCGGAAAATGTCAGTTTTTTTTGCACAGGTAACAATAGTGTATTATTTTCATAGATTCCCCCAAGTGGGAAGAGTTTTACTTACTTCGTTCTGAGTGTGGGAAATATAAAAAAAAAACGACGTGGGGTCCCCCCTCCCAGACCTCTTTAACCCCTTGTCCCCCATGCAGGCTGGGATAGCCAGAATGCGGAGCACCGGCCGCGTGGGGCTCCGCACCCTGACTATACCAGCCCGCATGGTCCATGGATTGGGGGGTCTCGGAAGGGGAGGGGCAGCCAAGCTTTCCCCTCCCCCTCCGAGCCCTTGTCCAATCCAAGGACAAGGGGCTCTTTTCCACCTCCGATGGGCGGTGGAGGTGGAGGCCGCGATTTCCTGGGGGGGAGGTTCATGGTGGAATCTGGGAGTCCCCTTTAAAAAGGGGTCCCCCAGATGCCCACCCCCCCTCCCAGGAGAAATGAGTATAGAGGTACTTGTACCCCATACCCATTTCCTTTAAGAGTTAAAGTAAATAAACACACAGACACTTAGAAAAAAGTATTTTAATTGAACAAAAAACATAACCACGAAAAAAGTCCTTTAATATTCTTAATTAACCATTAATACTTACCTGTCCCTTTAAATAAATGATCCCTCGCAATATCCTCGGAAATGTTCTATCAGTTACAATGTAACAAAGTTATTACAATGTAACAACTTTGTTACATTGTAACTACGCCGCACCCGACGCCACTCGCCGCTCAGCCACCGCATACGCGTCCGTGCAGGACGCTAAGTCCCCGCAGCTCCCGCTGTCCACCCCGCCCACATCTGTCACCCACATGTCACCCACATGTGGGTGACATGTGAGTGACATGTGGGAGAGGCGGGGAGGGCAGCGGAGCCGGCGGGGACTTAGCGTCCTGCACGGACCCGACAGAGCTCTGAGCTATATAGCTCAGAGCTCTGAGAAGCATCTTTGTATTTGGGCTCCAAGGAGCCCCATTGGTCCTTAGCAGACCAATGGGGTTCCTTCAAATCAGAAGGAACCCCATTGGTCTGCTAAGGACCAATGGGGCTCCTTGGAGCCCAAATACAAAGATGCTTTCTATAGCTCAGAGCTCTGTCGGGTCCTGCAGCGCAGACGCGGCGGCGGCGGTGAGTGACGTCGGGTGCGGCGTAGTTACAATGTAACAAAGTTGTTACATTGTAATAACTTTGTTACATTGTAACTGATAGAACATTTCCGAGGATATTGCGTGGGATCATTTATTTAAAGGGACAGGTAAGTATTAATGGTTAATTAAGAATATTAAAGGACTTTTTTCGTGGTTATGTTTTTTGTTCAATTAAAATACTTTTTCTATGTGTTTGTGTGTTTATTTACTTTTAACTCTTAAAGGAAATGGGTAAGGGGTACTACAAGTACCTCTATACTCATTTCTCCTGGGAGGGGGGTGGGCATCTGGGGGACCCCTTTTTAAAGGGGACTCCCAGATTCCACCATGAACCCCCCACCCAGGAAATCGCGGCCTCCACCTCCACCGCCCATCGGAGGTGGAGAAGAGCCCCTTGTCCTTGGATTGGACAAGGGCTCGGAGGGGGAGGGGAAAGCTTGGCTGCCCCTCCCCTTCCGAGACCCCCCCAATCCATGGACCATGCGGGCTGGTATAGTCAGGGTGCGGAGCCCCACGCGGCCGGTGCTCCGCATTCTGGCTATCCCAGCCTGCATGGGGGACAAGGGGTTAAAGAGGTCTGGGAGGGGGGAACCCACGTCGTTTTTTTTTTATATTTCCCACACTCAGAACGAAGTAAGTAAAACTCTTCCCACTTGGGGGAATCTATGAAAATAATACACTATTGTTATCTGTGCAAAAAAAACTGACATTTTCCGCATTTAAAAGACATTTTTGCCCTTGAAACTTAAAAATCGATTTTCTCAAAAACTATAAGGTCTTTTTGAAAAAAAAAAATGTTCCTCTTATTCCCACTGATCCCCTTAATATACCCTAGGAATTTGGTGTTCCTAAACTTTAAGCAGGCTTTGCTATTAACCGTTAAAGTCGGCGGGTTTTTAAATGTATACATTTTTACTTTGAAACTTTAACATCGATTTTCTCAAAAACTATAAGGTCTTTTTGAAAAAAAATTTTTCCCTCTTATTCCTCCTGATCTCCTTAATATATTCTCCAAATTTGAGGCTCTTAGCATTTAAGGGGGCTTTGCTATTAACCCTTAAAGTCGGCGGCTTTTTTATATTATACGGAGCGTCACGGTTTATTGCGAAATTACGGTAGCGTTTAATGCGAAATTACGGCATGAACGAAACGCGAAATTTCGCGTTGAAAATTACGCTTACGGTATTTTCAATTACGATTTTAATGGCAATTTCGCTATGCTAATTTCGCATCGTAATCGCAAATTTCGCATGCGTAATTATAGTAATGCGAAATTACTAAAATTTCAGCTCAACTCTAGCCCTAACCTCACCTCCTGCCCTGTGCCTAACCTAACCCCCTGCCCTGCGCCTAACCCTAACCTAACCCCCTGCTCTGTGCCTAACCCTAACCTCACCCCCTGCCCTGTGCCTAACCCCTGCCCTGTGGCTAGCCCTAACCTCACCCCCTACCCTGTGCCTAACCCTAACCCCCTGCCCTGCGCCTAACCCCCTGCTCTGTGCCTAACCCTAACCTCACCTCCTGCCCTGTGCCTAACCTCACCTCCTGCCCTGTGCCTAGCCCTAACCTCACCCCCTGCCCTGTGCCTAACCTCACCTCCTGCCCTATGTCTAGCCCTAACCTAACCCCCTGCCCTGCGCCTAACCCTAATCTCACCCCCTGCCCTGTGCCTAGCCCTAACCTCACCCCTGTCCTATGTCTAGCCCTAACCTCACCCCATGCCCTGTGCCTAACCCTAACCTCACCCCCTGCCCTGTGCCTAGCCCTAACTTCACCTCCTGCCCTGTGCCTAACCTCACCTCCTGCCCTGTGCCTAGCCCTAACCTAACCCCCTGCCCTGTGCCTAGCCCTAACCTCACCTCCTGCCCTATGTCTATCCCTAACCTAACCCCCTGCCCTGCGCCTAACCCTAATCTCACCCCCTGCCCTGTGCCTAGCCCTAACCTCACCCCCTGCCCTGTGCCTAACCTCACCTCCTGCCCTATGTCTAGCCCTAACCTAACCCCCTGCCCTGCGCCTAACCCTAATCTCACCCCCTGCCCTGTGCCTAGCCCTAACCTCACCCCTGTCCTATGTCTAGCCCTAACCTCACCCCATGCCCTGTGCCTAACCCTAACCTCACCCCCTGCCCTGTGCCTAGCCCTAACTTCACCTCCTGCCCTGTGCCTAACCTCACCTCCTGCCCTGTGTCTAGCCCTAACCTAACCCCCTGCCCTGCGCCTAACCCTAACCTCATCTCCTGCCCTGTGCCTAACCCTAACCTCACCCCCTGCCCTGTGCCTAGCCCTAATCTCACCCCCTGTCCTACTCCTAACCCCACCTCTCCCCTGCCCTGTGCCTAGCCTCACCCCTGCCCTGTGCCTGACCCTAACCTCATCTCCTGCCCTGTGCCTAGCCCTAACCTCACCCCTGTCCTATGTCTAGCCCTAACCTCACCCCCTGCCCTGTGCCTAGCCCTAACCTCACCCCTGTCCTATGTCTAGCCCTAACCTCACCCCCTGCCCTGTGCCTAGCCCTAACCTCACCCCTGTCCTATGTCTAGCCCTAACCTCACCCCCTGCCCCTAACCTCACCCCTGCCCTGTGCCTGACCCTAAACTCACCCCTGCCCTGTGTCCAGGCATATTGGGCTGATTAATAAGCAGATGTAAGAATGTAGATCAACATTTATTCTCCTGAACATTTATGGTAATAAATCCCTGCGTTGGTGATTTGCAGTCTCTGCTGTTACTTCCTGTACAGTCACATTGGGTATGAGGACCTGTGGCGTCAGCACCCCCTGCCAGTCTGACAAATGAAACATTGCCGGTGATTACAGGAGCCGCGGCGTGAGTCACACGACCAGGCCGATGCTCGGAGAGATGATCACGTCTGGGGACCGTCTCTGGGGACAGTCATGTGACAGACCTCAGCTGTCGTGTTTCGTGTACTCCTGTCGTCAGACACACAGCGGACGCCCTTCCCCCGGGAAACATGGCAGCCATAACTACATCACCTGCCACCTTCACGGCAAACCCTCCGGCAACACCGCGCCGGCTGAGAGGCACCCAAAAACATTCCAATCACCCAATACTCATTCATTGAGATTTTGTTTTATGTACTGATATTTCTTTTTATCTACTGACATTTTATTTATTTGCGAATATTTTATTTACTGATTATATTTTGTTTTCTTTTACTTACTGGTATTTATTTTTATTTATTGATATTTTATTGATATTTTTTCTTTTTATTATTTATGGTACAGATATTTCTTTTTCTTTATTAATTTTTCTCTTCATTTAATGATGTTTTGTTTCATTTACTAATATTTCTTTTTATTTATTGATATTTTATTTTATTTGTTTACTGATATTTTGTTTTATTAGCTGATATTTTATTGTATTTTTTTTAATTTGTTGATATTTATTTTTTAGTTATTAATATTTTTTGTTGTCAATTGTTGATATTTATTTTTATTCACTGACATTTTATTTACTGGTTTAATTTTTTTAATTGATATTTATTGTTAGTTATTCATATTTTTCAATATTTATTGATATTTTATTGATTTTTTTTGTTGTATTTATTGATAATTGATAATTTGCATACACATACCAATTTAAACTGTCTTAAACGTAAAAATATCACCGTATTGACAAAAGCGATGATAGAACAGAGAGGAAGAGGAACACTGGCAGGCGCTCAGTTCACTCCCAATTACACTTTAGCGGAGCTAAAATGGTGATTTTGAGCGATAACATTTTTTATTGCACATCTGTAGATATAATTTTTTCTTCGAGAAAACATGAGAAATGAATCTGAATACTGGTTATAGAATTTAAAGTGATATTCTAACTTCTGTGGAAATATTACTGGCCCCTCCCCCCAGAATGTACGAGGATAACTCCACCCACCGCTGATGTACATTGCCTTCCCTACCCTTCTGCAGGTGCATCTCTCCTAGGTGTTCTGTGCAGGGGGTGTGGCTTAATGTCATTACGCCACACCTCCAGGTACCACATCTACAGGCCATAGATCCGGCCCCCGAGGGTGGGGGGAATCTGATCTATGCTCCTCCCAGAGTTGTGAGTTTGGCACCTCGGAGTGGGCTGGGCTCATCGTTAGTGGGCGGCGGGCCAGGTAGTGTAGACAATCCTACATGTAGGTTAGGAGTGGGCAACTGGTGCTCAGAAAAATTTCCACAAGAGGTGATTAGACACAGATTAGGGGAAGTAGACAGGCTAAACTCTCAAAACACATACAGGGTGCATTTCTCGGGTTTTCCGTCTGTCTTGTACAAGAGTTCAGCTCCACTCCAGAGCCTTTGCCTCTGTTCCAGACTACAATGAATCCCACCCGTTGCCAGATCAGGGCTGCGTCAGGGGAGGAGGTGACAAGGGGACAGGCGTGACAAGATGGATGAGGCGATTAGGCTGATACTCCAGAGGGAAGGCATTGTCAGGTCAGCGGCCCCCGAGGAAGAGGAGAATAAGCTGCGAGGACGGGAATGGGAACATCGGCTCCATAAACCGACTAATGGCAGCTATCAAATACTGGAAATGATTCAGAATCTGTTCAGAACTCCTCGTCCTAAACTGCTCGGCCGCACTACATCACCAATCATTCCCAGAGGCCCTCCCTCTCCCCCCCCCAGACTACACACACTAACTGCCCGGCCGCACTACATCACCAATCATTCCCAGAGGCCCTCCCTCTCCCGCCCCCAGACTACACACACTAACCGCCCGGCCGCACTACATCATCAATCATACCCAGAGGCCCTCCCTCTCCCCCCCCAGACTACACACACTAACTGCCCGGCCGCACTACATCACCAATCATACCCAGAGGCCCTCCCTCTCCCCCCCCCCAGACTACACACACTAACTGCCCGGCCGCACTACATCACCAATCATTCCCAGAGGCCCTCCCTCTCCCCCCCCCAGACTACACACACTAACTGCCCGGCCGCACTACATCACCAATCATTCCCAGAGGCCCTCCCTCTCCCCCCCCAGACTACACACACTAACCGCCCGGCCGCACTACATCACCAATCATTCCCAGAGGCCCTCCCTCTCCCCCCCCCCCAGACTACACACACTAACCGCCCGGCCGCACTACATCACCAATCATTCCCAGAGGCCCTCCCTCTCCCCCCCCCCCCAGACTACACACACTAACTGCCCGGCCGCACTACATCACCAATCATTCCCAGAGGCCCTCCCTCTCCCCCCCCAGACTACACACACTAACCGCCCGGCCGCACTACATCACCAATCATTCCCAGAGGCCCTCCCTCTCCCCCCCCCCAGACTACACACACTAACTGCCCGGCCGCACTACATCACCAATCATTCCCAGAGGCCCTCCCTCTCCCCCCCCCCAGACTACACACACTAACTGCCCGGCCGCACTACATCACCAATCATTCCCAGAGGCCCTCCCTCTCCCCCCCCCAGACTACACACACTAACTGCCCGGCCGCACTACATCACAAATCATTCCCAGAGGCCCTCCCTCTCCCCCCCCAGACTACACACACTAACCGCCCGGCCGCACTACATCACCAATCATTCCCAGAGGCCCTCCCTCTCCCCCCCCCAGACTACACACACTAACTGCCCGGCCGCACTACATCACCAATCATTCCCAGAGGCCCTCCCTCTCCCCCCCCCAGACTACACACACTAACCGCCCGGCCGCACTACATCACCAATCATTCCCAGAGGCCCTCCCTCTCCCCCCCCCCAGACTACACACACTAACCGCCCGGCCGCACTACATCACCAATCATTCCCAGAGGCCCTCCCTCTCCCCCCCCCCAGACTACACACACTAACTGCCCGGCCGCACTACATCACCAATCATACCCAGAGGCCCTCCCTCTCCCCCCCCAGACTACACACACTAACTGCCCGGCCGCACTACATCACCAATCATTCCCAGAGGCCCTCCCTCTCCCCCCCCAGACTACACACACTAACTGCCCGGCCGCACTACATCACCAATCATACCCAGAGGCCCTCCCTCTCCCCCCCCAGACTACACACACTAACCGCCCGGCCGCACTACATCACCAATCATACCCAGAGGCCCTCCCTCTCCCCCCCCAGACTACACACACTAACCGCCCGGCCGCACTACATCACCAATCATTCCCAGAGGCCCTCCCTCTCCCCCCCCAGACTACACACACTAACCGCCCGGCCGCACTACATCACCAATCATTCCCAGAGGCCCTCCCTCTCCCCCCCCCCCCCCCAGACTACACACACTAACCGCCCGGCCGCACTACATCACCAATCATTCCCAGAGGCCCTCCCTCTCCCCCCCCAGACTACACACACTAACTGCCCGGCCGCACTACATCACCAATCATTCCCAGAGGCCCTCCCTCTCCCCCCCCCCAGACTACACACACTAACTGCCCGGCCGCACTACATCACCAATCATTCCCAGATGCCCTCCCTCTCCCCCCCCAGACTACACACACTAACTGCCCGGCCGCACTACATCACCAATCATACCCAGAGGCCCTCCCTCCCCCCCCCCCCCAGACTACACACACTAACTGCCCGGCCGCACTACATCACCAATCATTCCCAGAGGCCCTCCCTCTCCCCCCCCCAGACTACACACACTAACTGCCCGGCCGCACTACATCACCAATCATTCCCAGAGGCCCTCCCTCTCCCCCCCCAGACTACACACACTAACTGCCCGGCCGCACTACATCACCAATCATACCCAGAGGCCCTCCCTCTCCCCCCCCAGACTACACACACTAACTGCCCGGCCGCACTACATCACCAATCATTCCCAGAGGCCCTCCCTCTCCCCCCCCAGACTACACACACTAACCGCCCGGCCGCACTACATCACCAATCATACCCAGAGGCCCTCCCTCTCCCCCCCCCCCCCCAGACTACACACACTAACTGCCTGGCCGCACTACATCACCAATCATTCCCAGAGGCCCTCCCTCTCCCCCCCCCCAGACTACACACACTAACCGCCCGGCCGCACTACATCACCAATCATACCCAGAGGCCCTCCCTCTCCCCCCCCAGACTACACACACTAACCGCCCGGCCGCACTACATCACCAATCATTCCCAGAGGCCCTCCCTCTCCCCCCCCCCAGACTACACACACTAACTGCCCGGCCGCACTACATCACCAATCATACCCAGAGGCCCTCCCTCTCCCCCCCCCAGACTACACACACTAACCGCCCGGCCGCACTATATCACCAATCATACCCAGAGGCCCTCCCTCTCCCCCCCCAGACTACACACACTAACTGCCCGGCCGCACTACATCACCAATCATACCCAGAGGCCCTCCCTCTCCCCCCCTTCCCCCCCAGACTACACACACTAACTGCCCGACCGCACTACATCACCAATCATTCCCAGAGGCCCTCCCTCTCCCCCCCCCAGACTACACACACTAACTGCCCGGCCGCACTACATCACCAATCATACCCAGAGGCCCTCCCTCTCCCCCCCCAGACTACACACACTAACTGCCCGGCCGCACTACATCACCAATCATTCCCAGAGGCCCTCCCTCTCCCCCCCCCTCCCCCCCAGACTACACACACTAACTGCCCGACCTGGACTTACTGACATTTATCACAGGCAGAGACATGCACTGGGCACCGGGGGGGGGGGGGGGGGGGGAGGGGCAGCATTGGGACGGCGGATATGGCGTCACACAAGGCTGATTAAGGATAGATTTTAGCATGAAAAGGAATCGGCCGGCAGTGTAAGGGCAGCCGACAGATCTCCCTTTAATCAGATTGGATGAGATCTGTCTCTTGGCCAATCTGTCCATCATCGCTACATGTATGGCCACCTTAAAGTGTACCCAAGATTAAAGCCATCGCAGGTTTTATACTTACCTGGGGCTTCCTTAAAGTGTACCTGACGGGCATAAAATCAAAAATCAATTCTTTAATTTTATCTGGTAAACAAGTAATAAGGATGCTAACCAGGCAATCCAAAAGTTACACATCACTATTACTTTTCTTGTTGATAAATGATCATAACCCAGTTTACCGGACTCTTATTTGGTACACAAAAAGGAAGTTGCAGGGCATGCTGGGTTGTCCTTTTTTGCTTTTCTCTTTCCCCTAAGACTGAACTAATGCAGCCTGATTGGCTGAAGCCTCTTTCCCTCCCGTTTTCCCCTCCCACACCTCTGTTCCTCTCTGATTGGCCAATATTTCTCATGCTGAGACAATGCCCTTTCTATAGTGATGGGTGGGCAAATCAGGCAGAGGTAAGAGTAAGGGAGGAAATGACATCAGGATTAGCTGCAAAATAGCCACAGTTAAAATGGGAAATGCTAAGAAGGATTTTCTCTTTTTTTTTTACTGTAGAAAAATCACTGAAATCAAAACGTGGACAGTGCAATACATGTGTTATGTAAGTAGAGCAAGGATTTATCTACTTATATATGTGTTTTTTTCTGAGATTGTATGGCTGACAGCTCCTCTTTAAGCCCTCATGAGGCCGCTCGTCCCTCGCTGCCTCCTGTCACCTGCAATACAGCCTGGCCGAGTCGCGCATCATCACGCATGCACAGCCCAGCAAGGTGCACTCCCCCGCCAGGGGACAGCCGTCCTGAGAGCGTACATGAAGCGGCCCATCCTCTGACATCTCCTGCAGTGATGGACGCCAATGGGATGATGATGATTTACAGGCGAGAGAGGAGGAGCATAATATTCCAGTCCTGCCCGCAGCGTGCAGCTTCATCTACTAATTGCACGGGGGGTGGAGATCCGGAGGCGCTCTGCGGTCACAGATATCCCCCGCCATGCGGTCAGACGCCACTCCTTACTATCACTACTGGTATTACTACTATGGGACATTGCTTCCATCTTGACCAGTATTCCTGATTGATGCACAGTAAATATTGCTGTACGAGTCTCCTCTCCTGCAGCACGACCCTCATGTTTGCCTCTTCTCGGAGGAGTGTAAAGGTGCACATACACCACTTCCAATTCAATCATTTTATAGAATTAGAAGATAATTCGTGCTGCCACATGGCTGGCCGATCGATCTTTCAATCGATTTCCATCCAAAATCGATCAAAAAGATCGATGGGACATGCTGGAAAAAAATTGTATTGTGTGTGGTCACTTGAACGGCTTGATTCACTAAAGTATGATAACTATGGTTCACAGCCGCACTATGCGATTCACGCGAGTTTGCCGCGATTTTCACGTGAAATTTTTTTCCGCGTTTGCGCGCTAACGCAAATTCGCGCGAATCGCATACCCTGGCCATGATAACAGTTCATAAACTTTAGTGAATGCTTCGGTATCACCTCCACGGCAGGAGTAAGGGCCGGTTCACACGGACGGCTGTCGGCGTGTTTTTCTGTCGTTCAATCGCCGCGTTTCAACTGCTCCCAATGTTGTTCTATGGGAGCGGTTTTGCGATCTTATTTGTCAGCGTTAGCGATCGTTTTTGTGAGCGTCGCGGTTGATAGCGGTCTCTGAGATGTCGCATGCGGCTAATGGTGGCGGCTGCGTTCAGCAAACGACAGTAGCAACCGCTCTAAATCGCCATCGACAGCGCGCAAACGCTTTGGTTGTCTGTAGTAGGCGTCCTGGAGGTATGCGCATGACAGGAAATGGACCATGATTCATAGAGAAGGAAATAGACAGGAAATGGACCAAAATTCTCTGGGATTTGAATGAAATTAAATTTTGAATGAAAAAAAATGGCAATTCCTGAGCTGAGACAATATGTCTCTATCACTCGGCAGTGCAGGAAGAACAATGCTGAGACCAATTCCCTCTTCCTTGGACAGTATAGTACGGCCCCTTTTATGACTACTTCCTCTTTAAGAGGCATCTAAGCGATCAAACGCCTTTAAACGTGAACGCTTTTCTGAACACTAACAACCGCTAACAAACGATTTGACCAATCGACTTGTCGATTGCTGTAGCTTAGTGATTAGCGGTTGAACGCTCATAAACGCAGACGACACACAGACATCCGTGTCAACAAGCTCTTACGCAGGTGAAAGGTTAGGGTTAGGAATCACGTCAGGGTCAGACAGAGGTGAAAGGTTAGGGTTAGGAATCATGTCCGGGTCAGACAGAGGTGAAAGGTTAGGGTTAGGAATCACGTCCGGGTCAGGCAGAGGTGAAAGGTTAGGTATCACGTCCAGGTCAGGCAGAGGTGAAAGGTTAGGTATCACGTCCAGGTCAGGCAGAGGTGAAAGGTTAGGTATCACGTCCGGGTCAGGCAGAGGTGAAAGGTTAGGTATCACGTCCGGGTCAGGCAGAGGTGAAAGGTTAGGTATCACGTCCGGGTCAGGCAGAGGTGAAAGGTTAGGTATCACGTCCGGGTCAGGCAGAGATGAAAGGTTAGGTATCACGTCCAGGTCAGGCAGAGGTGAAAGGTTAGGTATCACGTCCAGGTCAGGCAGAGGTGAAAGGTTAGGTATCACGTCCAGGTCAGGCAGAGGTGAAAGGTTAGGTATCACGTCCAGGTCAGGCAGAGGTGAAAGGTTAGGTATCACGTCCAGGTCAGGCAGATTTGAAAGGTTAGGTATCACGTCCAGGTCAGGCAGAGGTGAAAGGTTAGGTATCACGTCCAGGTCAGGCAGAGGTGAAAGGTTAGGTATCACGTCCAGGTCAGGCAGAGGTGAAAGGTTAGGAATCACGTCCAGGTCAGGCAGAGGTGAAAGTTTAGGGTTAGGTATTACTTTAAGGTCAGAAATAGGTGAAAGGTTAGGATTAGGTATCACGCCCAGGTCAGGCAGAGATGAAAGGTCAGGAATAGGTATCACTCCTAGGGCAAGGTCATAGATAGGTGAAAGGTTAGGATTAGGTATCACTCCCAGGGCAGGGGTCATAGATAGGTGAAAGGTTAGGATTAGGTATCACGTCCAGGTCAGGCAGAGGTGAAAGGTCAGGAATAGGTATCACTCCCAGGGCAGGGGTCATAGTTAGGTGAAAGGTTAGGATTAGGTATCACGCCCAGGTCAGGCAGAGGTGAAAGGTCAGGAACAAGTATCACTCCCAGGGCAGGGGTCATAGATAGGTGAAAGGTTAGGATTAGGTATCACGCCCAGGTCAGGCAGAGGTGAAAGGTCAGGAACAGGTATCACTCCCAGGGCAGGGGTCATAGATAGGTGAAAATTCTGTGAGAAGACAGCAAGCCTTTTGCAAGAATGGGTTTAATTTTAACTACCTAAAGATCGCGTCACGCCAATGGGCGCGACCGCAGCGGCAGCCCCAGGACCGCCTAACGCCAATTGGTGTCAAGTCCTGGGGCCGGCTACTGCAGGAAATTGTAGTGCGGATGCGCGGGTCTCTGCTTGGAAGGTGGAGCTTCGCCCCGCCTTCGGGCTCCCATTGGCGATCGCCGCTCAGAGATTGTTAGGCAGCAAAACCACCGTCTATAAACCTTGTACAGCGCTGAGATCTGCAGCAGTGCTGTACTGTTGGCTCCATTGGCTCAGGAGTGATCGGCTCGCATTGGCTGAAGCCTATGACTGCTTATCACAGTGATTGGCTGGCGGGGGGAGGGAGGGCGGAGATAAAAAATAAATCAGTAAATAAATAGTAAAAAATATTGTAAAAACAAAGATAAATATTCATATAAAAAATAAACATATGGGGGGGGGGGGGGTGTTGGGGCGATCAGACCCCATCAACAGAGAGCTCTGTTAATGGGGAGAAAAGGGGGGGGGGGTCACTTATGTGCTGAGTTGTGTGGCCCAGCAGCTTGGCCTTAAAGCTGCAGTGGCCCAAATAACAAAAAATGGCCTGTTCTCTAGGGGGGTTTAGTACTGTGGTTCTCAAGTGGTTAAGATATTTCAAGCACAACAGCACTTCCATGTGATCACAAATGGCCGCTCCCTTTTAGTTTGCAGCATTATTAGTAACAGCCCCATTCCAGACCTTTTATCTCATGTAAATTCCCTGGATAATATCGGCGGCAGATCGCGTCACGTTTGTGGCTGGTCTGGATAGCGAGAAGACGGCGCAGGAGGTGAGAATTGCGATGGAACAAGCGTAGGTGACACAGGTGACCCAGGTAGAAAATTGTCACTTATCTGGAGCGGCGAGGAGAATAGCAGCACCCTCCTCTGACCTTTCCAGCGAGGAACTCACACTGGGCGTCCATTACTCATTCGCGGAACGCACGAACGCACTGCGTCACCCCGGGACATCCAATTCAACATCCAGCAAACGCCACAGCTGAAGAGATGAAGGATGACCTGCGACACCGCGACAACCGACGTGCAATAACATGACAGCCGCCGCCCCCTCGCCGTGACACCCTGCCACTAATACTCCTCGCCGCGGACGCGGAACGCTGCAGGAAATAAGGCTTCATTACTGATGCCTCCCTTAGGAACCGACTATAAAATGGCCAATTCTGCCCTCATCCACCTCATTCACAGGCGCAGGATCTTCTGGTGCTAAGCTGCCCACTAACGGTACAATCTCCCAAACAATCGACTGTATGATCGATGGGGTGCCGATAATGGCGCGATCGACAACGTACAATTATTCTATCAATCGATCCAAATTTCAGGAATAATTCTTATAGTCCAACCAGATTGTTTAGCATTCTTCGCCTCAGTTGATGGGCCCAAACTATCCTATTCCAATCCACTGTAACAATCAGATTGCATTGGAAAATGGATCAGTAATGGGCAGCTTTACAGGTGGAGCAGATATGCCGACATCAAGGCAATACGGTACAGCCGGTCGTTGAACGCATCGCCTCAATCAGCGACTCACGCAGCATAGATGTCGTCTCAACTTCACTCGCAGTATCACCCATCGATAGAAACAGTCACCGAGAGGTTAATGCGTCCGGCTTGTGTGGTCGTTTATCGATAATTGTCTGCAAGACCACCATCTGCATTGCACAAAAGTCAAATTACACTTCATGCGAAAGTGATACCGCAAATGCAATATTTTTATATGAACTTATTGGAGCCTAAAATGGACCAAATTAATCCCACTTTGACATAATCTGATTGGACGGTACTAAAACTGTGTAAAATTACATAGAACTTGCATGGAAGTTGCTACAACAACTCAGAGTTATTTGTATCTCATCGACCATCTCAGAACCCAAACGCCTCATCCTCTGTCTACTATCTGACTTCTCAATACGAGAATCTGCAGCTATAACAGAGTATGCAATAAACTCAGGAAAGCCAACAACAGTTCTGCACTTCAACAAATAATCCCTAGAAGACGAAAAAAACCTAGGACATACTGAGAGTAGCAGACGCTGCAGATAGTTTACTATCAGTACAGACACAGAGTAACAGCTTATACTGTACATACTGGAGGCAGCAGAGATCAGCACTCACTGCAGCTAGTTTACTATCAGTACAGACACAGAGTAACAGCTTATACTGTACATACTGGAGGCAGCAGAGATCAGCACACACTGCAGCTAGTTTACTATCAGTACAGGCACAGAGTAATAACTTATACTGTACATACTGGGGGCAGCAGAGATCAGCACACGCTGCGGCTAGTTTACTATCAGTACAGGCACAGAGGTACAGCTTATACTGTACATACTGGAGGTAGCAGAGATCAGCACACACTGCAGCTAGTTTACTATCGGTACAGGCACAGAGTAACAGCTTATACTGTACATACTGGGGGCAGCAGAGATCAGCACACGCTGCGGCTAGTTTACTATCAGTACAGGCACGGAGTAACAGCTTATACTGTACATACTGGAGGCAGCAGAGATCAGCACACACTGCAGCTAGTTTACTATCAGTACAGGCACAGAGTAACAGCTTATACTGTACATACTGGGGGCAGCAGAGATCAGCACACACTGCAGCTAGTTTACTATCAGTACAGGCACAGAGGTACAGCTTATACTGTACATACTGGAGGTAGCAGAGATCAGCACACACTGCAGCTAGTTTACTATCAATACAGGCAGAGAGTAACAGCTTATACTGTACATACTGGAGGCAGCAGAGATCAGAACAGATCGCAGCTAGTTTACTATCAGTACAGGCACAGAGTAACACCTTATACTGTACATACTGGAGACAGCAGAGATCAGCACACAATGCAGCTAGTTTACTATCAGTACAGGCACAAAGTAACAGCTTATACTGTACATACTGGAGGTAGCAGAGATCAGCACACACTGCAGCTAGTTTACTATCAGTACAGGCACAGAGTAACAGCTTATACTGTACATACTGGAGGTAGCAGAGATCAGCTCACACTGCAGCTAGTTTACTATCAGTACAGGCACAGAGTAACAGCTTATACTGTACATACTGAAGGCAGCAGAGATCAGCACACACTGCAGCTAGTTTACTATCAATACAGGCAGAGAGTAACAGCTTATACTGTACATACTGGAGGCAGCAGAGATCAGAACAGATCGCAGCTAGTTTACTATCAGTACAAGCACAGAGTAACAGCTTATACTGTACATACCGGAGGCAGCAGATATCAGCACACACTGCAGCTAGTTTACTATCAGTACAGGCACAGAGTAACAGCTTATACTGTACATACTGGAGGTAGCAGAGATCAGCACACACTGCAGCTATATTACTATCAGTACAGGCACAGAGTAACAGCTTATACTGTACATACTGGAGGTAGCAGGGATCAGCACACGCTGCAGCTAGTTTACTATCAGTACAAGCACAGAGTAACAGCTTATACTGTACATACTGGAGGCAGCAGAGATCAGCACAGATCGCAGCTAGTTTACTATCAGTACAGGCACAGAGTAACACCTTATACTGTACATACTGGGGGTAGCAGAGATCAGCACACGTTGCAGCTAGTTTACTATCAGTACAGGCACAGAGTAACAGCTTATACTGTACATACTGGAGGTAGCAGGGATCAGCACACGCTGCAGCTAGTTTACTATCAGTACAGGCACAGAGTAACAGCTTATACTGTACATACTGGAGGCAGTAGAGATCAGCACACACTGCAGCTAGTTTACTATCAGTACAGGCACAGAGTAACAGCTTATACTGTACATACTGGAGGCAGCAGAGATCAGAACAGATCGCAGCTAGTTTACTATCAGTACAAGCACAGAGTAACAGCTTATACTGTACATACCGGAGGCAGCAGATATCAGCACACACTGCAGCTAGTTTACTATCAGTACAGGCACAGAGTAACAGCTTATACTGTACATACTGGAGGTAGCAGAGATCAGCACACACTGCAGCTATATTACTATCAGTACAGGCACAGAGTAACAGCTTATACTGTACATACTGGAGGTAGCAGGGATCAGCACACGCTGCAGCTAGTTTACTATCAGTACAAGCACAGAGTAACAGCTTATACTGTACATACTGGAGGCAGCAGAGATCAGCACAGATCGCAGCTAGTTTACTATCAGTACAGGCACAGAGTAACAGCTTATACTGTACATACTGGAGGTAGCAGAGATCAGCACACACTGCAGCTAGTTCACTATCAGTACAAGCACAGAGTAACAGCTTATACTGTACATACCGGAGGCAGCAGAGATCAGCACAGATCGCAGCTAGTTTACTATCAGTACAGGCACAGAGTAACAGCTTATACTGTACATACTGGAGGTAGCAGAGATCAGCACACACTGCAGCTAGTTTACTATCAGTACAGGCACAGAGTAACAGCTTATACTGTACATACTGGAGGCAGTAGAGATCAGCACACACTGCAGCTAGTTTACTATCAGTACAGGCACAGAGTAACAGCTTATACTGTACATACTGGAGGCAGCAGAGATCAGCACAGATCGCAGCTAGTTTACTATCAGTACAGACACAGAGTAACAGCTTATACTGTACATACTGGAGGTAGCAGAGATCAGCACACACTGCAGCTATATTACTATCAGTACAGGCACAGAGTAACAGCTTATACTGTATATACTGGAGGTAGCAGGGATCAGCACACGCTGCAGCTAGTTTACTATCAGTACAGGCACAGAGTAACAGCTTATACTGTACATACTGGAGGCAGCAGAGACCAGCACACGCTGCAGCTAGTTTACTATCAGTACAGGCACAGAGTAACAGCTTATACTGTACATACTGGAGGCAGCAGAGACCAGCACACACTGCAGCTAGTTTACTATCAGTACAGGCACAGAGTAACAGCTTATACTGTACATACTGGAGGCAGCAGAGATCAGCACAGATCGCAGCTAGGTTACTATCAGTACAGGCTCAGAGTAACAGCTTATACTGTACATACTGGAGGTAGCAGGGATCAGCACACGCTGCAGCTAGTTTACTATCAGTACAGGGGGAGAGTAACAGCTTATACTGTACATACTGGAGGCAGCAGAGATCAGCACACACTGCAGCTAGTTTACTATCAGTACAGGCACATAGTAACAGCTTATACTGTACATACTGGAGGTAGCAGGGATCAGCACACACTGCAGCTAGTTTACTATCAGTACAGGCACAGAGTAACAGCTTATACTGTACATACTGGAGGCAGCAGAGATCAGCACACACTGCAGCTAGTTTACTATCAGTACAGGCGCAGAGTAACAGCTTATACTGTACATACTGGAGGTAGCAGGGATCTGCACACGCTGCAGCTAGTTTACTATCAGTACAGACACAGAGTAACAGCTTATACTGTACATACTGGAGGCAGCAGAGATCAGCACACGCTGCAGCTAGTTTACTATCAGTACAGGCACAGAGTAACAGCTTATACTGTACATACTGAAGTTACCAGAAATCAGCACACGCTGCAGCCAGTTTACTATCAGTACAGGCATAAAGTAACAGCTTATGTATATTGTATCATTGATAAGGGAGCCACTTTACGTTATAAAAACATAACTATGAACACAGCTCATCAGCATAAATGATATATTAGCAGTGGGGGAGAATTGTATGCCATGTTGGGGTATATTACGTAGTAGGGAATGGTATCTGGGTGAGGTGTAAGACCTGGTACACACCATACAATTTTCATTTCTAAGATGTGATTGTACATATCTGTGTCGGACTGCCTATCGATCAAACATTTATTGAGAGGATAAATGCTACCAGCACCAGACAAACATGGAATGGGCAGTATGTTCTGCTTCCCGTGGAGCAAGCAATGGAATCTGAGCTGAGATCGCTCGCTGGCAATCAACAGGCTGTATATTTTTTTTCCAATGTGATGGGACAGAATAATGGCGCAATGTGTAGACCATGGACTGTCATTGCTTTGCCACCAGTTGATCAGGAATCGGTCAGGACCAGCAGGGCTGAGTTCCGGCAGGTTCCGGTGGTCTTGGCCTCGGGTGGTGGCCCTCGGCAGTATCACCGCTTGTTCCCTGGGGAGTCAGGACCAGTAGGGCTGAGTTCCGGCAGGCTCCAGTGGTCTTGGCCTCGGGTGGTGGCCCTCGGCAGTATCACCGCTTGTTCCCTGGGGAGTAAGGACCAGCAGGGCTGAGTTCCGGCAGGTTCCGGCGGTCTTGGCCTCGGGTTGTGGCCCTCGGCAGTATCACCGCTTGTTCCCTGGGGAGTCAGGACCAGTAGGGCTGAGTTCCGGCAGGCTCCAGTGGTCTTGGCTTCGGGTGGTGGCCCTCGGCAGTATCACAGCTTGTTCCCTGGGGAGTCAGGACCAGCAGGGCTGAGTTCCGGCAGGTTCCGGCGGTCTTGGCTTCGGGTGGTGGCCCCAGGCATGGGCTTCGGGAGGTGCTCCCCCCCCCCCCCGCAGTGTCGCCGTGTTCCCCTCCGGGTCAGGATCAGCAGAGTCCCGGCAGGTTCTGGTGGTCTTGGCTTCGGGTGGTGGCTCCCGGCAGTATCTCCGCTTGTTCCCTGGGGAGTCAGGATCAGCAGAGTCCCGGCAGGTTCTGGTGGTCTTGGCTTTGGGTGGTGTCCCCCTGGCAGTGTCGCCGTGTTCCCCGCCGGGTCAGGATCAGCAGGGATGAGTTCCGGCAGGTTCCGGTGGTCTTGGCTTCGGGTGGTCCCTCTGGCAGTGTCGCCGTGTTCCCCGCCGGGTCAGGATCAGCAGAGTCCTGGAAGGGTCCGGTGGTCTTGGCTTCGGGTGGTCCCTCTGGCAGTGTTGCTGTGTTCTCCGCCGGGTCAGGATCAGCAGGGATGCGTTCCGGCAGGTTCCGGTGGTGTTGGCTTCGGGTGGTGTTCCCCGCCGGCAGTAATGAGAATCAGAGCGCGGAGCAGTAATGACAGTCACACATCACCAGGGACGTCAGTCAGGCCGCACTGAGAGCGAGGTCGCAGCGACCCGGGACTCTGCGCTGTATTATTAATCCCCTCGCAGTGCCAGAACATCACCGGTATCCAGGATACACAACCGCCGGCGCACGCACAATGCTTGCCTAACGCTCCTCTGGAGGACTACAACTCCCAGCAGTCTGCTGAGGCTTGTAGTTCACCAGCAGGCGGGGTGTGAGAGACGTCTGTCACAATAAATAATACAGTATAATATCTTTATAGTGCGCTCCAAGGGACCTGGCCAAGTAGTATGGCAGATAAAGTAACAGCAGCCCTCACTGACAGGTAAGCCAGCTATAGAGAGAGGAATAATACTATTACCGTAACCTGATTGTGATGCCCTGCCCCGGACCATGTATATATAATCTACAGCATAGGCCAGACATGTCACCACCTGATCATTGTTAATACTGGTTCCAGGGCAGATAAAGTAAAGCAGCCATCACTGACAGGCCGGCTATACAGTGAGGAATAATACGATTATTGTAACCAGCATGTGATGCCCGGCCCCGGACCATGTATATATAATCTACAGCGCAGGCCGGACATGTCATCACCTGATCTTTAATAATACTGGTTCCAGGGCAGATAAAGTAACAGCAGCCATCACTGACAGGTAAGTGACTGGCTGGCCAGCTATAGAGAGAGGAATAATACTATTACTGTAACCTGACTGTGATGCCCGGCCCCGGACCATGTATATATAATCTGCAGCACAGGCCGGATGTGTCTCCACCTGATCATTATTAATACTGATTTCAGGGCAGATTCAGTAACAGCAGCCGTCACTGACAGGTAAGTAACCGTCAGGCCGGCTATACAGTGAGGAATAATACTATTACTGTAACCAGCATGTGATGTCCGGCCCCGGACCATGTATATATAATCTACAGCGCAGGCCGGACATGTCATCACCTGATCTTTATTAATACAGGTTCCAGGGCAGAAAAAGTAACAGCAGCCATAACTGACAGGTGAGCCGGCTATAGAGAGAGGACTAATACTATTACTGTAACCAGCATGTGATGCCCGGCCCCGGAACATATATATATTATGTGCCGCACATGCCGGACGTGTCACTGCCTGATCATTATTAATACTGGTTCCGGGGCAGATACAGTAACAGCAGCCGTCACTGACAGGTAAAAGTAACCGTCAGGCCGGCTATAGTGAGAGGAATACTATTACTGTAACCAGCATGTGATGTCCAGCCCCGGACCATGTATATATAATCTGCAGCACAATACTGGACATTATTATTGTCATAATTGATTGGATTAGTGGTGATCTCTGCACAGCTCATATCCTGTGGGTTGCATCACATCTGCCTGGAATGAATGTGGAGGATGTTGGTCACACAGACAATCCCCAGAGACCCAGCAAGGGCGGGGCAATCATCAGGCTGGGCTGGGCTTCGTACAGAGGTCCTGGGGGGCGGGGAATAATCAGGCTGGGCTGGGCTTCATACAGAAGTCCTGGGGGTGGGGAATCATCAGGCTGGGCTGGACTTCACACAGAGACCCAGCAAGGGCGGGGCAACCATCAGGCTGGGCTGGGCTTCATACAGAGGTCCTGGGGGGCGGGGAATAATCTGGCTGGGCTTCATACAGAAGTCCTGGGGATGGGGAATCATCAGGCTGGGCTAGGCTTCACACAGAGACCCAGCGAGGGCGGGGCAATCATCGGGCTGGGCTGGGTTTCATACAGAGGTCCTGGGGGGCGGGGCAATCATCAAGCTGGGCTGGGCTTCATACAGAGACCCAGGGAGGGCGGGGAAATCATCAGGCTGGGCTTCAGATAGAGGTCTCTGGGAGCGGGGCTGGGGCGGGGCAATCCCTCCAGTGTACAGAGAGGATGATAGAGGCTCATATCTCAGATGAGACTCCACAAGTGGAACTGAGAGGGCCCGTGGCTGAGCAGCTGTCTGGGTGGGCCACTGCAATGTAACTGGCTGCTGGTAACGAGATCCTGCAATATTTGTCTGCTGCAGACCTCTCCTGTGCTGTGCGGCGGGCCTGTTTCTGGGCACAGGCTGGTCAGGCCCATCCATAACACATAGTGGCCTGCACAGCAGCACTCAGACAGGGAAAGGGAGGAGCATAGTCCTTCCGCACAGATACTCTACTCATTTCATCAGTGTAAAGGTGGCCATTAACGATACAATTCTCCAGACAATCGATCATCCGATATGACCGTAATAGACAAATATCAAATAAAAAAAGATCGTTCGGGTGCACCAGCGAAAGGAAAGCTGCAAATCAATCCAATCAGGTTGCTGGAATCGATTTGATACAGGTATTGAGTCCATTAATCTGATCAGAATCTGTTTTCTCATGGCCCCCAATGCAGGGAGGGCTTCAGCTTCCGTATCTGTTCCACTGGGCTCAGCGCTCCGGAAAACCAGGTGCTGCAGCAGGAAACTTGCGGATCGTGCGGAATGGATCCATTTGATTTGCTTTCAATTTGTTCTCTTTCAATTTGCAAACGGACCGTTTTTAACGCTAATGTGAACCGGGCCTCAGACGTTATTCTGGAAGTATTTTTCTTTTACATACTTTGCGAGAAGTGAAAGTGGGATGTCTGTATAGAGCGCCACCTGCTGGCTGGCCTCATAAGTCCTAAAATGGTCTCAATTTACTGCTGTGGGGTAAAGCTAAAATAACATCACAATGACAGTGCTGCTCTATGCATTTAAAAAAATGTTATTTTACATGAATTATGCATGAAGAGATTTACACAGGGAATGCAATCTTATCTGCATAATTTGCGTAGAATAATGTTGTGTAGGTGGGCTGTGGCGGAAGGTGGGGTCTTCAGACGTCAGTCATACAGATGTGACAATAAACAGAGACACGCTTCTGCTCACAAAGATTCCCCGCTCAAAGCAACCAGAAAAAGAAACGCGTATTTGTAATATTTCACTTGTATTCAGTAAAAGAAGCTCGGATGTTTGTACGATGCAATATTTTTAGTGCTCAGCACAATAACAAATCGCTCTGTACTCCTGGCGTATTCGCCGGAGAGGCTGCCGGGTCCCGCGGTTCCCTTTCTCTAGTCGCTGCCGGCGGCGGGCGTTTCCGAGCGTGGTGAAGTGTGCGCCAGGCGGGATAATTTGGGGTTTGAGTTTCAGCGTGACCGACTGACCACTCACTCAGTGACACGGGAAATCTGACTGACGCGGGATCGGGGTGAGAGCGGGCGATAAGTGCCGCCACGCCGGGACAAATGGCAGCCGAAGAATGGCGTCCGCCAGTCTCCGCCCCCTCGCCAGAGTAAGCTGTAATCAGTGGGGGGAGAAGTCGCGCTTATAACACAGCAAAACACAACGGCAACAATAAAATAGCAATTTGCGCCTCTCAGAGCCTGTTATTACTTCTGAGGCTGCGTCCCACGAGATTGGCGGCAGAAAACACGCACGGGACTCCGCCAGCAAGAGACCTTCCACCGCAGTTTGTTAAAGTGTCCATCCGCCCCAAACAGATATGTCCGCGTTTACCGAGTGCCAGGAGAGTTAGTCCAACTGTCTGCTCTCTCTCTCTCTCTCCCTCTCTGGGACATCGCAGATCTCTGCTCTCCTGAGTTCCCAGCTCTGCACACCTGCTGGGCCCGCGGCATGTAAACAAAACACAATTACCCGACCTGAGATTTTCCCACCGTTTTTATCAGGCAAGGCAGATTTACCGTACGTTAGAAATGGCTCAAGGTTATGTCCAGATGAGCCCACTACCCCTTTAACTAGATCATATGATCTGTCTTAAATACACTGGTCGATTTCTGCCATCGATATACGGCCAATTTGACTGCTCTGGTCGAATCAGCTAGAAACCGATGCAGCATGATCGATCGACCAATCAATCTAACTCTGACCGATTTTGATCTATTTATTCGATTAGCCCGGATGGAAAATCTAGGTCAAGCGGCTGCTGGTGGCAGAACGATGGCTCATACCGTTGCATTGGACTTAATAGTGCAACTCTGCATTTCAATGGATTTTCAACAGATTTCATACTGACATCTATTGGAAATCTGTTCCTAGTGTGTGGTACACATCAGATCTGACAGGAATCTATCTGATGGTCGAATCTGCTGCAAATCTATCAGTGTATGGGTACCTTTATACAGTATGGTATTATTTATAGAGGGGATCCTGTATTATTCTGAGGGATTTCTCACACACAGTCCCTTAGATACTGAACATCTCCTGTGTGCCAAGGACATTATTCATTGCAGCTGCTGCTTCTTCCATTGGTTCAGCCTCCAGAGTGGGGGTTGGTCAGAATATCTGTTGTGGGGGGTGGTGGGATCTCTGTAACTGGGCAAAGCACTATACGTCAGATGTGAGGGTTTCTATGTACTTTTTCCACTCAGGCCTCTGCGAGTCTGCATGAGTATGACAGCCACCCCCTCTGATCAGGACTCTGCAAGGGCATAGTCTATCTGCTTACTCCAAATCAGGGCTCTGCAGGGGCGTGGCCATTCTGCTAACTCCTCTTCAGGACTCTGCAGGGGCGTGGCCAGTATGCCAACCCTCTCTAATCAGGACTCTGCAGGGGCATAGCCCATTTGTTAACTCCTAATCAGGACTCTGCAGGAATGTGACCAACCTCCCTCCAATCAGGACTCTGCAGGGGCATGGCTAATGTCAACCCCATCTAATCAGGCCTCTGCAGTGGCGTGGTAAACCTGCCAACCCCCTCTAATCAAGAGGGTTGTAGCCCATCTGCTAATTCCTAATCAGGACTCTGCAGGGGCCTAACCCATCTGCCAACTCCATCTAAACAGGACTCTGCAGGCGTGTGACTAATCTAACAACCTCTTTTAATCAGGACTCTGCAGGGGTGTGACCAATCTGTAAACCCTCTCTAATCAGAAATCTGTAGGGGAGTGGCCAACCTGCTAATTCTTTCTAATTAGGACTCTGCAGGGGTGTGACCAATCTGCCAACCCTCTCTAATTAGGACTCTGCAGGGGTGTGACCAATCTGCCAACCCTCTCTAATAAGGAATCTGTAGAGGGAGTGGCCAACCTGCTAATTTCTAATCAGGACTCTGCAGGGGTATGACCCCCGTCAAATCAGGACTCTGAAGCAGGGTTCTGAGAGGAAATGATAAGCTCCATTGCAGTCCTGACTCCATTGTGTCCTGACTAGAATGGGAGCCTGATAGCCGTTCAGCCATGCAGCTCTTCTCCGATTTCAGTGAGAATTGGGATTTCATTACTTTTCCTGATTTCTTGAAAAGATGTGTATTTGTTGCCAGTAGCAGCCGCTCCATTTTCTGGCTTTACAAATCAGCCTTCGAGCAAGGGGAGCCGGGAGGGGGACAAACATTTCAGGGGACCCAATGATGCTTCTCTCGTGTGCGGAGGAATGAATGCAGGGGACACACTTCCTGTACCCATGCACGCCAACACAGCTTGCTACTGTGTTACACATCTAATGCATCTGAATGGCACTGCATTCAACCTACGTATCTTGTGCATTTTGTGATTTTTCTGCAATGGTGTTGAAGTCAATGGAAACACAAAAAAAGGTCGATTTATGCAAAATCTTTCACGCAAATCTGAAGAGAATTAGATACACTGGAAGCCTCTTCTTACCCCTCCCCCAGCACAATTACCCCGTGTCTCCTGCCCCTCCCCCAGCACGATTACCCCGTGTCTCCTGCCCCTCCCCCAGTACAATTACCCCCGTCTCCTGCCCCTCCCCCAGCATGATTACCCTGTCTCCTGCCCCTCCCCCAGTACAATTACCCCCCCCCCCCCGCCCCCGTCTCCTGCCCCTCCCCCAGCATGATTACCCCGTCTCCTGCCCCTCCCCCAGGGATGCTCATCCGGATTCCGGATATCCGGGTAACCCGGATATCCAAACTTTTTTACACTATGCGATTTGGATTCGGATTCCGGATTTTTTTTTTAAAAATCCGGATAGCTATCTGCGGATAGTTTCACCCATGACCTGGATATCCAGATCCGGATCAACTCGGTTTTTAAAAAGTACTATCCGAGCAGCCCTGATTACCCCATGTCTCCTGCCCCTCCCCCTGCATGATTACCCCATGTCTCCTGCCCCTCCCCCTGCATGATTACCCCATGTCTCCTGCCCCTCCCCCTGCATGATTACCCCATGTCTCCTGCCCCTCCCCCTGCATGATTACCCCATGTCTCCTGCCCCTCCCCCTGCATGATTACCCCATGTCTCCTGCCCCTCCCCCTGCATGATTACCCCATGTCTCCTGCCCCTCCCCCTGCATGATTACCCCATGTCTCCTGCCCCTCCCCCTGCATGATTACCCCATGTCTCCTGCCCCTCCCCCTGCATGATTACCCCATGTCTCCTGCCCCTCCCCCTGCATGATTACCCCATGTCTCCTGCCCCTCCCCCTGCATGATTACCCCATGTCTCCTGCCCCTCCCCCTGCATGATTACCCCATGTCTCCTGCCCCTCCCCCTGCATGATTACCCCATGTCTCCTGCCCCTCCCCCTGCATGATTACCCCATGTCTCCTGCCCCTCCCCCTGCATGATTACCCCATGTCTCCTGCCCCTCCCCCTGCATGATTACCCCATGTCTCCTGCCCCTCCCCCTGCATGATTACCCCATGTCTCCTGCCCCTCCCCCTGCATGATTACCCCATGTCTCCTGCCCCTCCCCCTGCATGATTACCCCATGTCTCCTGCCCCTCCCCCTGCATGATTACCCCATGTCTCCTGCCCCTCCCCCTGCATGATTACCCCCTGTCTCCTGCCCCTCCCCCTGCATGATTACCCCCTGTCTCCTGCCCCTCCCCCTGCATGATTACCCCCTGTCTCCTGCCCCTCCCCCTGCATGATTACCCCCTGTCTCCTGCCCCTCCCCCTGCATGATTACCCCATGTCTCCTGCCCCTCCCCCTGCATGATTACCCCATGTCTCCTGCCCCTCCCCCTGCATGATTACCCCCTGTCTCCTGCCCCTCCCCCTGCATGATTACCCCCTGTCTCCTGCCCCTCCCCCTGCATGATTACCCCATGTCTCCTGCCCCTCCCCCTGCATGATTACCCCATGTCTCCTGCCCCTCCCCCTGCATGATTACCCCCTGTCTCCTGCCCCTCCCCCTGCATGATTACCCCCTGTCTCCTGCCCCTCCCCCTGCATGATTACCCCCTGTCTCCTGCCCCTCCCCCTGCATGATTACCCCATGTCTCCTGCCCCTCCCCCTGCATGATTACCCCATGTCTCCTGCCCCTCCCCCTGCATGATTACCCCCTGTCTCCTGCCCCTCCCCCTGCATGATTACCCCCTGTCTCCTGCCCCTCCCCCTGCATGATTACCCCCTGTCTCCTGCCCCTCCCCCTGCATGATTACCCCATGTCTCCTGCCCCTCCCCCTGCATGATTACCCCATGTCTCCTGCCCCTCCCCCTGCATGATTACCCCATGTCTCCTGCCCCTCCCCCTGCATGATTACCCCCTGTCTTCTGCCCCTCCCCCTGCATGATTACCCCCTGTCTCCTGCCCCTCCCCCTGCATGATTACCCCATGTCTCCTGCCCCTCCCCCTGCATGATTACCCCATGTCTCCTGCCCCTCCCCCTGCATGATTACCCCATGTCTCCTGCCCCTCCCCCTGCATGATTACCCCATGTCTCCTGCCCCTCCCCCTGCATGATTACCCCATGTCTCCTGCCCCTCCCCCTGCATGATTACCCCGCTCACAATAGCTCTGGCAGCGGCTTGACGTCACGGGCGGAATCTATTATCTATATTTGTCACTGTGACACAATCCGGAGAGTATCTGGGATATAATGAGACGCGGGGAGAGCAGTCGCAGCAACAGGCGTCTTCATTCCTTAACCGTTTCTCTGCCGCGGTGACGCCAATCATAACCGCCGCTGCTGCAAGGCCTGGGGGGCTGGAGACAGCTGCTGTACAACTACAAGTCCCAGCATGCCACCCAGCTGTACCAAACCCAGCCGATACTGGAGGAGCACAAGTCCCAGCATGCCCTGTGCCCTCTCCTCATATATAAATATATTGTGGTATTCTGGGGGAAGTTCTGCTGTTTAGCTCATCTTGGTAGAGGAGATCATAGCATTAGGGGTCACAATTTACCAGCCAGTGAGGCTTTTTAGGGTTAAAACAAAACAATACAGCTTTATTTGTCAGTCACAGCAATGTCCAGAAAAGAAACAATCCCCCACACGGGCTATTCAGCTATCACACTGTCTGTACAGCACTCTGTGCTAGCCCTGACCTCAGGTTACTGCATACCACCCCTGCATACTCTCCACAGTCACACTGGCTCTTCAGTGGCACCCTGCCACGGGCCTAATATCAGTCCACGGCCACTCACCTATCCAGGCTTCTCCTGGATTACCGGTACTGGAGTCCAACTCCCTCCAGTACCTCAGCAGCATCCCTGCTGCCCCCCAACCTGGCCGACCTCTCCTGGCTGCACAACCTCACAGGAGTACCTTACTCCACACACAGCCCACTGCATGCTGAGTGCACACATGGCGGAAATGCTAGCGTAGCGGTAAACGTCGCATTTATGCTGCTAGTGCAAGTCTATGGGCTGCAGGATAAAAATGCATGTAAAAAATGCATAAGCATTTTCTATGCGTTTTTACACTAAGCATTCCGCAGACGCAGGTAGTGTTGCATAATATGCAGGATGGCTGCCAAAACGCACATAATGAAAGTCAATGGGAACGCAATGGTATGCATTTTTCATGCTTTTTTATGCGCTTTTGTTTAAAATAATTGATTAGTGATGCATTTTCTCTTCCTGTTGTCTTCCTAGTGATTTGCATAAAACGCAATAAAAAAACATGAAAAACGCATACAAAATGCATATGCGTTTTGAATTAGTGAACCGCAAATGCGTAAAGACGCAGCAAAAACGCACAAAAAACGCAATGAGCAAAAAAACACTACCTTTCACGTTATGTCATATGTGAGCCCAGCCTGATGCAGCCTCTGATGCAAATCATGCAATTCATGCAGGTGAGACAATGAATTAGTCTCTGCCAGACTCAGGCCTGGACTTGGAGGAGTGGCTTGCAAGGCCCACCCCTTCCCGATGCACGCCAGCCCTGGATCCCATACTAATCTGCAGGATAATGTTGTTGCCAACGTGTATATCTATATATATATAGATTGGTTGTTCTCCAATTCAATCTACGTACACAAGTTAAAGGAGTCCAGCGAAATTTTCATAGCGACAGAATTAAGCGCTGGTGGAATCTGCGAAATCCGGAAGGATGGAATTTGCTCTTTCCGATCATCCCTAGTGCCGGGCACTGACCAGACCCACAGCAATATGTGCCGGGCACTAACCAGACCCGCGACAATATGTGCCGGGCACTGACCAGACCCACGACAATATGTGCCGGGCACTGACCAGACCCACAACAATATGTGCCGGGTACTAACCAGACCCGCGACAATATGTGCCGGGCACTGACCAGACCCACAGCAATATGTGCCAGGCAATAACCAGACCTGCGACAATATGTGCCGGGCACTGACCAGACCCACAACAATATGTGCCGGGCAATAACCAGACCCGCGACAATATGTGCCGGGCACTAGCCAGGCCCGAAGCAATATGTGTCGGGCAATAACCAGACCCACGACAATATGTGCCGGGCACTAACCAGACCCGCTACAATATGTGCCGGGCACTGACCAGACCCGCGACAATATGTGCCGGGCACTAACCAGACCCACAACAATATGTGCCGGGCACTGACCAGACCCACAGCAATATGTGCCGGGCACTGACCAGACCCACAACAATATGTGCCGGGCACTAATCAGACTCGCGACAATATGTGCCGGGCACTAACCAGACCCGCGACAGTATGTGACGGGCACTAACCAGACCCGCGACAATATGTGCCGGGCACTAACCAGACCCGCGACAATATGTGCTGGGCACTAACCAGACCCGCAACAATATGTGCCCGGCACTGACCAGACCCAACACAATATGTGCCGGGCACTAACCAGACCCACAACAATATGTGCCGGGCACTAACCAGACCCACAACAATATGTGCCGGGCACTAACCAGACCCGCGACAATATGTGCCGGGCAATAACCAGACCCGCGACAATATGTGCCGGGTACTAACCAGACCCACGACAATATGTGCCGGGCACTAACCAGACCCACGACAATATGTGCCGGGCACTAACCAGACCCACAACAATATGTGCCGGGCACTAACCAGACCCACAGCAATATGTGCCGGGCAATAACCAGACCCGTGACAATATGTGCCGGGTACTAACCAGACCCACAACAATATGTGCTGGGCACTAACCAGACCTGCGACAATATGTGCCGGGCACTAACCAGACCCACAACAATATGTGCCGGGGACTAACCAGACCCACACCAATATGTGCCAGGCACTAACCAGACCCACAACAATATGTGCCGGGCACTAACCAGACCCGCTACAATATGTGCCGGGCACTAACCAGACCCACAACAATATGTGCCGGGCACTAACCAGACCCGCTACAATATGTGCTGGGCACTAACCAGACCCGTGACAATATGTGCCGGGCACTAACCAGAGCCACAACAATATGTGCCGGGCACTGACCAGACCCGCGACAATATGTGCCGGGCACTAACCAGACCCACAACAATATGTGCCGGGCACTAACCAGACCCACAACAATATGTGCCGGGCACTGACCAGACCCACAGCAATATGTGCCGGGCACTAACCAGACCCGTGACAATATGTGCCGGGAACTAACCAGACCCGCGACAATATGTGCCGGGCACTAACCAGACCCACGACAATATGTGCCGGGCACTAACCAGACCCACAACAATATGTGCCCGGCACTGACCAGACCCAACACAATATGTGCCGGGCACTAACCAGATCCACAACAATATGTGCCGGGCACTAACCAGATCCACGACAATATGTGCCGGGCACTGACCAGACCCACAGCGATATGTGCCGGGCAATAATGAGACCCGCGACAATATGTGCCGGGTACTAACCAGACCCACAACAATATGTGCCGGGCACTAACCAGACCCACAACAATATGTGCCGGGCACTAACCAGACCCACAGCAATATGTGCCGGGCAATAACCAGACCCGTGACAATATGTGCCGGGTACTAACCAGACCCGCGACAATATGTGCCGGGCACTAACCAGACCCGCGACAATATGTGCCGGGCACTAACCAGACCCGCGACAATATGTGCCGGGCACTAACCAGACCCACGACAATATGTGCCGGGCACTAACCAGACCCACGACAATATGTGCCGGGCACTAACCAGACCCGCGACAATATGTGCCGGGCACTAACCAGAGCCACGACAATATGTGCCGGGCACTAACCAGAGCCACAACAATATGTGCCGGGCACTAGCTAGGCCCACAGCAATATGTGCCGGGCACTAACCAGAGCCACAGCAATATGTGCCGGGCACTAACCAGAGCCTCAGCAATATGTGCCCGGGCACTAACCAGAGCCACAACAATATGTGCCCGGGCACTAACCAGAGCCACAACAATATGTGCCGGGCACTAGCCAGGCCCACAAAAATATGTGCCAGGCACTAGCCAGGCCCACAACAATATGTGCCGGGCACTAGCCAGAGCCACAACAATATGTGCCAGGCACTAACCAGAGCCACAACAATATGTGCCCGGGCACTAACCAGAGCCACAACAATATGTGCCGGGCACTAGCCAGGCCCACAAAAATATGTGCCAGGCACTAGCCAGAGCCACAACAATATGTGCCAGGCACGAGCCAGAGCCGCAACAATATGTGCCGGGCACCAACCAGAGCCACAACAATATGTGCCGGGCACTAACCAGAGCCACAACAATATGTGCCGGGCACTAACCAGAGCCACAACAATATGTGCCGGGCACTAACCAGAGCCACAACAATATGTGCCGGGCACTAACCAGAGTCGCGACAATATGTGCCGGGCACTAACCAGAGCCAATACAATATGTGCCGGGCACTAACCAGAGCCACGACAATATGTGCCGGGCACTAACCAGAGCCACGACAATATGTGCCGGGCACTAACCTGAGCCACAACAATATGTGCCGGGCACTAGCCAGGCCCACAACAATATGTGCCGGGCACTAGCCAGGCCCGCAACAATATGTGCCGGGCACTAGCCAGAGCCACAGCAATATGTGCCGGGCACTAGCCAGAGCCACAGCAATATGTGCCGGGCACTAGCCAGAGCCACAACAATATGTGCCGGGCAATAACCAGACCCACAAAAATATGTGCCGGGCAATAACCAGACCCACAACAATATGTGCCGGGCACTAACCAGACCCACAACAATATGTGCCGGGCACTAACCAGACCCACAGCAATATGTGCCGGGCACTAACCAGAGCCACCACAATATGTGCCGGGCACTAACCAGAGCCACCACAATATGTGCCGGGCACTAACCAGAGCCACAACAATATGTGCCAGGCACTAACCAGAACCAGGACAATATGTGCCGGGCACTAACCAGAGCCACCACAATATGTGCCGGGCACTAACCAGAGCCACAACAATATGTGCCGGGCACTAACCAGAGCCGCGACAATATGTGCCGGGCACTAACACCCCCCACCAGACCCACAACAATGGGTCGGGCTTTCTGTACATGTAGATTGCTGGGCATGGAAATAGTTCTGGTGATCATCGACAATGTGACGACACGACTATATTTCTATTTCTATAAATATTTCCATAAATGTTGATTGGTTGTTGAGGAATAAATGTAGATTCTTGTTCATGGACAAACAAGACCTCCCCTGAAAATAAGCCCAAACGCGTCTATTGCACCAAAAATGACTATAAGACCGTGCTGTTTTGGGGGAAACAGTACAAGGTATGTCCTTCCTTTGAAACGCTGAGATTTGGTTGGTTGGAGATCACCAGCGGACATAGCGCTACAATCATCTGACCGTTATTTGAAGATTCACTGGTCTCTTTGGCAGAACTACAAGTCCAAGCATGGTCTCCTGCCTGGTGTCTATTCTATAGCTACACTCTAGATAATAAGCTACAAGCCCTTATGCCTGGTACACACCATGCAATTTCCCATCAGATAGATGAGTCGATAGATCATTTCCGACAGATGAAAGTGTAGCCATTGGCTGGGCCTCCTCCCAGCATGCTCTTCTCCCCCTCCATATGGACTCAGTGACTGGTCTGCTATACTTATCCCTGGTGCTGAAGTGTAGCCATTGGCTGGGCCTCCTCCCAGCATGCTCTTCTCCCCCACCATATGGACTCAGTGACTGGTCTGCTATACTTATCCCTGGTGCTGAAGTGTAGCCATTGGATGGGCCTCCTCCCAGCATGCTCTGCTCTCCCTCCATATGGACTCAGTGACTAGTCTGCTATACTTATCCCTGGTGCTGAAGTGTAGCCATTGGATGGGCCTCCTCCCAGCATGCTCTTCTCTCCCTCCATATGGACTCAGTGACTGGTCTGCTATACTTATCCCTGGTGCTGAAGTGTAGCCATTGGATGGACCTCCTCCCAGCATGCTCTTCTCTCCCTCCATATGGACTCAGTGACTGGTCTGCTATACTTATCCCTGGTGCTGAAGTGTAGCCATTGGATGGACCTCCTCCCAGCATGCTCTTCTCCCCCTCCATATGGACTCAGTGACTGGTCTGCTATACTTATCCCTGGTGCTGAAGTGTAGCCATTGGCTGGGCCTCCTCCCAGCATGCTCTTCTCCCCATCCATATGGACTCAGTGACTGGTCTGCTATACTTATCCCTGGTGCTGAAGTGTAGCCATTGGATGGGCCTCCTCCCAGCATGCTCTTCTCTCCCTCCATATGGACTCAGTGACTTGTCTGCTATACTTATCCCTGGTGCTGAAGTGTAGCCATTGGATGGGCCTCCTCCCAGCATGCTCTTCTCCCCATCCATATGGACTCAGTGACTGGTTTGCTATACTTATCCCTGGTGCTGAAGTGTGGCCATTGGCTGGGCCTCCTCCCAGCATTCTCTTCTCCCCCACCATATGGACTCAGTGACTGGTCTGCTATACTTATCCCTGGTGCTGAAGTGTAGCCATTGGATGGGCCTCCTCCCAGCATGCTCTTCTCTCCCTCCATATGGACTCAGTGACTGGTCTGCTATACTTATCCCTGGTGCTGAAGTGTAGCCATTGGATGGGCCTCCTCCCAGCATGCTCTGCTCTCCCTCCATATGGACTCAGTGACTGGTCTGCTATACTTATCCCTGGTGCTGAAGTGTAGCCATTGGATGGGCCTCCTCCCAGCATGCTCTTCTCCCCCACCATATGGACTCAGTGACTAGTCTGCTATACTTATCCCTGGTGCTGAAGTGTAGCCATTGGATGGGCCTCCTCCCAGCATGCTCTTCTCTCCCTCCATATGGACTCAGTGACTGGTCTGCTATACTTATCCCTGGTGCTGAAGTGTAGCCATTGGATGGACCTCCTCCCAGCATGCTCTTCTCTCCCTCCATATGGACTCAGTGACTGGTCTGCTATACTTATCCCTGGTGCTGAAGTGTAGCCATTGGCTGGGCCTCCTCTCAGCATGCTCTTCTCCCCATCCATATGGACTCAGTGACTGGTCTGCTATACTTATCCCTGGTGCTGAAGTGTAGCCATTGGATGGACCTCCTCCCAGCATGCTCTTCTCTCCCTCCATATGGACTCAGTGACTTGTCTGCTATACTTATCCCTGGTGCTGAAGTGTAGCCATTGGATGGGCCTCCTCCCAGCATGCTCTTCTCCCCCTCCATATGGACTCAGTGACTGGTCTGCTATACTTATCCCTGGTGCTGAAGTGTAGCCATTGGATGGGCCTCCCCCCAGCATGCTCTTCTGCCCCTCCATATGGACTCAGTGACTGGTCTGCTATACTTATCCCTGGTGCTGAAGTGTAGCCATTGGCTGGGCCTCCTCCCAGCATGCTCTTCTCCCCCACCATATGGACTCAGTGACTGGTCTGCTATACTTATCCCTGGTGCTGAAGTGTAGCCATTGGCTGGCCTCCTCCCAACATGCTATTCTCCCCCACCATATGGACTCAGTGACTGGTCTGCTATACTTATCCCTGGTGCTGAAGTGTAGCCATTGGATGGGCCTCCCCCCAGCATGCTCTTCTCCCCCTCCATATGGACTCAGTGACTGGTCTGCTATACTTATCCCTGGTGCTGAAGTGTAGCCATTGGATGGGCCTCCCCCCAGCATGCTCTTCTCCCCCTCCATATGGACTCAGTGACTGGTCTGCTATACTTATCCCTGGTGCTGAAGTGTAGCCATTGGATGGGCCTCCCCCCAGCATGCTCTTCTGCCCCTCCATATGGACTCAGTGACTGGTCTGCTATACTTATCCCTGGTGCTGAAGTGTAGCCATTGGCTGGGCCTCCTCCCAGCATGCTCTTCTCCCCCACCATATGGACTCAGTGACTGGTCTGCTATACTTATCCCTGGTGCTGAAGTGTAGCCATTGGCTGGCCTCCTCCCAGCATGCTATTCTCCCCCACCATATGGACTCAGTGACTGGTCTGCTATACTTATCCCTGGTGCTGAAGTGTAGCCATTGGATGGGCCTCCTCCCAGCATGCTCTTCTCCCCCTCCATATGGACTCAGTGACTGGTCTGCTATACTTATCCCTGGTGCTGAAGTGTAACCATTGGATGGGCCTCCCAGCATGCTCTTCTCCCCCACCATATGGACTCAGTGACTGGTCTGCTATACTTATTCCTGGTGCTGAAGTGTAGCCATTGGCTGGCCCTCCTCCCAGCATGCTCTTCTCTCCCTCCATATGGACTCAGTGACTTGTCTGCTATACTTATCCCTGGTGCTGAAGTGTAGCCATTGGATGGGCCTCCTCCCAGCATGCTCTTCTCCCCATCCATATGGACTCAGTGACTGGTTTGCTATACTTATCCCTGGTGCTGAAGTGTGGCCATTGGCTGGGCCTCCTCCCAGCATTCTCTTCTCCCCCACCATATGGACTCAGTGACTGGTCTGCTATACTTATCCCTGGTGCTGAAGTGTAGCCATTGGATGGGCCTCCTCCCAGCATGCTCTTCTCTCCCTCCATATGGACTCAGTGACTGGTCTGCTATACTTATCCCTGGTGCTGAAGTGTAGCCATTGGCTGGGCCTCCTCCCAGCATGCTCTTCTCCCCCACCATATGGACTCAGTGACTGGTCTGCTATACTTATCCCTGGTGCTGAAGTGTAGCCATTGGATGGGCCTCCTCCCAGCATGCTCTGCTCTCCCTCCATATGGACTCAGTGACTGGTCTGCTATACTTATCCCTGGTGCTGAAGTGTAGCCATTGGATGGGCCTCCTCCCAGCATGCTCTTCTCCCCCACCATATGGACTCAGTGACTAGTCTGCTATACTTATCCCTGGTGCTGAAGTGTAGCCATTGGATGGGCCTCCTCCCAGCATGCTCTTCTCTCCCTCCATATGGACTCAGTGACTGGTCTGCTATACTTATCCCTGGTGCTGAAGTGTAGCCATTGGATGGACCTCCTCCCAGCATGCTCTTCTCTCCCTCCATATGGACTCAGTGACTGGTCTGCTATACTTATCCCTGGTGCTGAAGTGTAGCCATTGGCTGGGCCTCCTCTCAGCATGCTCTTCTCCCCATCCATATGGACTCAGTGACTGGTCTGCTATACTTATCCCTGGTGCTGAAGTGTAGCCATTGGATGGACCTCCTCCCAGCATGCTCTTCTCTCCCTCCATATGGACTCAGTGACTTGTCTGCTATACTTATCCCTGGTGCTGAAGTGTAGCCATTGGATGGGCCTCCTCCCAGCATGCTCTTCTCCCCCTCCATATGGACTCAGTGACTGGTCTGCTATACTTATCCCTGGTGCTGAAGTGTAGCCATTGGATGGGCCTCCCCCCAGCATGCTCTTCTCCCCCTCCATATGGACTCAGTGACTGGTCTGCTATACTTATCCCTGGTGCTGAAGTGTAGCCATTGGCTGGCCTCCTCCCAGCATGCTATTCTCCCCCACCATATGGACTCAGTGACTGGTCTGCTATACTTATCCCTGGTGCTGAAGTGTAGCCATTGGATGGGCCTCCTCCCAGCATGCTCTTCTCCCCCTCCATATGGACTCAGTGACTGGTCTGCTATACTTATCCCTGGTGCTGAAGTGTAACCATTGGATGGGCCTCCCAGCATGCTCTTCTCCCCCACCATATGGACTCAGTGACTGGTCTGCTATACTTATTCCTGGTGCTGAAGTGTAGCCATTGGCTGGCCCTCCTCCCAGCATGCTCTTCTCCCCCACCATATGGACTCAGTGACTGGTCTGCTATACTTATCCCTGGTGCTGAAGTGTAGCCATTGGATGGGCCTCCTCCCAGCATGCTCTTCTCCCCCTCCATATGGACTCAGTGACTGGTCTGCTATACTTATCCCTGGTGCTGAAGTGTAGCCATTGGATGGGCCTCCCCCCAGCATGCTCTTCTCCCCCACCATATGGACTCAGTGACTAGTCTGCTATACTTATCCCTGGTGCTGAAGTGTAGCCATTGGATGGACCTCCTCCCAGCATGCTCTTCTCCCCCTCCATATGGACTCAGTGACTATTCTGCTATACTTATCCCTGGTGCTGAAGTGTAGCCATTGGCTGGGCCTCCTCCCAGCATGCTCTTCTCCCCCACCATATGGACTCAGTGACTGGTCTGCTATACTTATCCCTGGTGCTGAAGTGTAGCCATTGGATGGGCCTCCTCCCAGCATGCTCTTCTCTCCCTCCATATGGACTCAGTGACTGGTTTGCTATACGTATTCCTGCACAGTCCAGCCTGAAATCACGTACTGATCTGAGACATATTATCTGTGCACTTTCAGTCGTGTTGGAGAAAAGCGCTTTACAGATGATATTGTATTGTTACCATCATTAATTTGTACAGCATTATTTGATGCTGTAATGGCTCCCTTATTGCACAGTGCTGTGTAATAGGGACCTTAGCCCTTTTAATAACGGGCTGTAGGTCTGTCACCGCCACCACCTGTCAGCGTTCATGAGCGCACCCACTCGTCACACGCGCACGCCCACCCGGCCGGCCCCCTAGCTGTCCTGCTCCCGTCCCAACAGCGGCTGTCCCTATGGCACATGCACAGCAGCGCAGACGCAGGAACACACACGGACATAAGACGCAGACACACAGAGGTTTTATTAGGTAGGAAAACAGGTCTTACAGGAGCCTATAGGCACAGATAGCGCCATAGACTCCGCCCTCCACGAACCTACTAACCTCCGCCGAAGTGCACTGCAAGTGTGCTGGCTGTCCCAGCTGTCTCCTCCTCCCTTACTTCCCTTGCTCATCATTGGTAGCTACAGGTGCCCTTTAGTATTATGTAGCCAGAGGTACACTCAGTATTCAGTAGCTAGAGGTGTCCCTGACTGCAGGAAGATCTGGTCAGTGGAAGGCAGAGAGCCGGGTGAGTAACCTCTAATTTACACTCCACTCCGGACTCTGCATAGGAAAGAGAAAGGGAGGTACTTGAGGAGGGGAAAGAGCTGCTTTTCTATCATCTGGCGCCTGTAGGCATGTGCCTCCAGTGCCTTATGGTAAATCCGGCCTTGATTAATAAACTTGATTCATAAAATGCTAATAGTAATAATAATAATAATAGTATGGGTGGTACAGTGGCCAGGAGAAGCCAGTCTCCCCATCCACATATCATACTATTAATGTCATGCAAATGATTCTAGCGTATCTTCACATTGTATGCAATGAACCAATCACATTCAATAAGAAGTGAATTTCACTGACCCACTTCCAAGCAGTATGCAACTGAGATGAGATCTGCATTAAGCTGGAATGATTCCCATCTCCCTGACCATCTCCAGTCCGCAGCTAATTGGTTTCCAAATCAAATTAACCTTACACTTTACCCAGGACATTGCTGTACAATATGAGGAGAGCCTAGGACTTCATTCTGTGTTGTGTGAGGACAGTCAGTGACATGACTATGTAATCTGTACTGTGCTGCAGAAGATGTCAGTGCTATATAAATACATAATAATAATATGATAGGACATTACACTATGACTATGGTAGGATTAGAGTGTGAGCTCCTCTCAGGACAGTCAGTGACAGGACTATGTGCTCTGTAATGTGCTGCAGAAGATGTCAGTGCTATATAAATACATAATATGATGGTAGGACATTACACTATGACTATGGTAGGATTAGAGTGTGAGCTCCTCTCAGGACAGTCAGTGACATGACTATGTACTCTGTAATGTGCTGCAGAAGATGTCAGTGCTATATAAATACATCATAATAATATGGCAGGACATTAGACTATGACTATGGTAGGATTAGAGTGTGAGCTCCTCTGAGGACAGTCAGTGGCATGACTATGTAATCTGTACTGTGCTGCAGAAGATGTCAGTGCTATATAAATACATAATAATAATATGGTAGGACATTACACTATGACTATGGTAGGATTAGAGTGTGAGCTCCTCTGAGGACAGTCAGTGACATGACTATGAACTCTGTAATGTGATGCACAATATGTCAGTGCTATATAAATACATCATAATAATACGGTAGGACATTACACTATGACTATGGTAGGATTAGAGTGTGAGCTCCTCTGAGGACAGTCAGTGACATGACTATGTACTCTGTACAGTGCTGCAGAAGCTGCCAGTGCTATATAAATACATAATAACATGGTAGGACATTAGACTATGACTATGGTATGATTAGATTGTGAGCTCCTCTGAGGACAGTCAGTGACATGCCTATGTACTCTGTAATGTGCTGCAGGAGATGTCAGTGCTATATAAATACATAATAATAATATGGTAGGACATTAGACTATGACTATGGTAGGATTAGAGTGTGAGCTCCTCTGAGGACAGTCAGTGACATGACTATGTACTGTGTAATGTGCTGCAGGAGATGTCAGTGCTATATAAATACATAATATAATTTGGCAGCCTCCATAAATACAGAATATGAGCAGATACTGAGAATTACCAACTATAATTTGGTTTCACACAAAAATACAGTAAGTAAAAAAAATATATATATACATACACTGAATATGTAGATGTTAATAACAATTTCAATCAATGTTAGAGAAATGTGATGTAGATGAATTGCTCCAAACTCTGTCTGATTACTTCTTATGATAATTAGACACCTGTTCTGCTGATTATAACCCCTTACCTAATGCTCTACAACAATATACAGTATACATCAGTAGTTGTCAGCCTGTTCCATTACATCTGCTGTGTACACACTGCACCTCCAGATATACTCTGTGCTGCCGGAGGACTCTGCTCCTTCCCTGATATACTTTGTGCTGCTGGAGGACTCTGCTCCTTCCTCTATCTAACTCTCCTCTCCTGATATACTTTGTGCTGCTGGAGGACTCTGCTCCTTCCTCTATCTAACTCTCCTCTCCTGATATACTCTGTGCTGCTGGAGGACTCTGCTCCTTCCTCTAACTCTCCTCTCCTGATATACACTGTGCTGCTGGAGGACGCTGCTCCTTCCTCTATCCAACTCTCCTCTCCTGATATACTCTGTGCTGCTGGAGGACTCTGCTCCTTCCTCTAACTCTCCTCTCCTGATATACTCTGTGCTGCTGGAGGACTCTGCTCCTTCCTCTAACTCTCCTCTCCTGATATACTCTGTGCTGCTGGAGGACTCTGCTCCTTCCTCTAACTCTCCTCTCCTGATATACTCTGTGCTGCTGGATGACTCTGCTCCTTCCTCTAACTCTCCTCCCCTGATATACTCTGTGCTGCTGGAGGACTCTGCTCCTTCCTCTAACTCTCCTCTCCTGATATACTCTGTGCTGCTGGAGGACTCTGCTCCTCCCTCTAACTCTCCTCTCCTGATATACTCTGTGCTGCTGGAGGACTCTGCTCCTTCCTCTAACTCTCCTCTCCTGATATACTCTGTGCTGCTGGATGACTCTGCTCCCTTCTCTAACTCTCCTCTCCTGATATACTCTGTGCTGCTGGAGGACTCTGCTCCTTCCTCTAACCCTCCTCTCCTGATATACTCTGTGCTGCTGGAGGACTCTGCTCCTTCCTCTAACTCTCCCCTCCTGATATACTCTGTGCTGCTGGAGGACTCTGCTCCTTCCTCTAACTCTCCTCTCCTGATATACTCTGTGCTGCTGGAGGACTCTGCTCCTTCCTCTATCTCTCTCCTCTCCTGATGTACTCTGTGCTGCTGGAGGACTCTGCTCCTTCCTCTATCTAACTCTCTTCTCCTGATATACTCTGTGCTGCTGGAGGACTCTGCTCCTTCCTCTATCTAACTCTCTTCTCCTGATATACTCTGTGCTGCTGGAGGACTCTGCTCCTGCCTCTATCTCTCCTCTCCTGATATACTCTGTGCTGCTGGAGGACTCTGCTCCTTCCTCTAACTCTCCTCTCCTGATATACTCTGTGCTGCTGGAGGACTCTGCTCCTTCCTCTAACTCTCCTCTCCTGATATACTTTGTGCTGCTGGAGGACTCTGCTCCTTCCTCTATCTAACTCTCCTCTCCAGATATACTTTGTGCTGCTGGAGGACTCTGCTCCCTCCTCTATCTAACTCTCCTCTCCTGATATACTCTGTGCTGCTGGAGGTCTCTGCTCCTCCCTCTATCTAACTCTCTTCTCCTGATATACTCTGTGCTGCTGGAGGACTCTGCTCCTTCCTCTAACTCTCCTCTCCTGATATACTCTGTGCTGCTGGAGGACTCTGCTCCTTCCTCTTACCCTCCTCTCCTGATATACTCTGTGCTGCTGGAGGACTCTGCTCCTTCCTCTAACTCTAGTCTCTTGATATACTGTGCTGCTGGAGGACTGTCCCGTGGCCTGCTGGGAGTTGTAGTCCCATAAAGGCAGGAGGAGGAGAATAGATATTAGATATATGGGGATATTTCTGGTATATAATGTGCTCTGTGCTGCTGGAGGACTCTCTCTCCTGGCATGCTGGGAGTTGTAGTCCCACAATGGCAGGATGTAGATATTGGCGCCCTAGGATTTGGGGATATTTCTGGAATATAATACGCTCTGTGCCGCTGGAGCTGACGCCAGGGAATTGGCGCTCATCTCGCCCTGCGCCGGTCTCTGGTAGATATTAAGCCTTCTCTCTTTATCGCCCCCGGGTGTCCCTGCATGTCAGTCTCCTGCAGAGTTACACTGATCTCCAGATAACTGACATATATGGTTTAATATCAGCAGAATCCTTTCCTCAACTAGCTAAATATCTTATTGCTGCACATCAATCACCTCCCATAACAAACCGCAGAATAACACTAACTGCCTGTTACCATGGCAGCCGTCACAGGCTGGGACATGTTAGGAAGAACTCTCAGGTCCTGATGGTGATGGAAGCAGGGGAAATGGTCCAGACGACAGCACCCCCAATCTGGCAGATCCCTAGGGCGCCCCCTGCATGGTATGTATGTGAATGACAGCTCAGCCTGCTGCTGCTCAAATGCCCGGCGACATAAATTACTAATCCCCCTCCGAGACGCAGCAACGCAGAGGGAGGAGTAATCCCGGGTCCGGCAACCGCCAGAGGCCTGAAATACCTTTACGTGCCCCGCCCAGTATGGCATTACTGCTATGAGGCAGAGGGGTAGGAGGGCAAGCATGGAGGCGGAGACGTGGGAGAGGCCAGTGTGGAGGCCGGAGGGGTGACATGGTCAGTGTGGAGGCCGGAGGGGTGACATGGTCAGTGTGGAGGCCGGAGAGGTCAGAGGGGCCAGCGTGGAGGGATAATAAAGGTCAGTGTAGATGCCGGAGGGGCGAGAAGGGCAGGTTGGAGGCCGGAGGGGTAAGAGGGTCAGTGTGGAGGCCGGAGGAGTGAGAGGGGCCAGCATGGAGGGGGGAGGGGCCAACGTACACGCTGGAGGGGTGAGAGGGTCATTGTGGAGGTTGGATAGGCGAGAGAGGCCAGGGTGATAGCGGTGAGCGTGGAGGCAGGATGGGTGAGAGGCCGGCATGGAGGGGGAGGGGTGAGAGGGGCCAGGGTGGAGGGGCGAGAGGGGCCAGCATGGAGGCCGGTGGGGTGAAAAGAGCCAGCGTAGAGGCCGGATTGGTGACACAGGGTGGAGGCTGGAGGGGTGAGAGGGGTCAGTGTAGATGCCACAGGGTTGGGAGGGGGGAGAGGGGCCAGCATGGAGGGGGGAGAGGGACCAGTGTAGAGGCCGGATAGGTGAGACAGGCCAGGGTGGAGGCCGGAGAGGTGAGAGGGTCAGCGTGGAGGCTGGAGGGGTAAGAGGGGCCAGCATAGAGTCCGGATAGGTGAGAGGGGTCAGTGTAGACGCCGGAGGGGTGGGAGGGGCACAGGACAGGGTCAGAGCGGGTCTCGGGCATGGTTTGGGTGATGGTTGGCTGAATCAGGTGCTCGGATGGGGCTGCCACACTATTTCTGTCACCTGCAGCGATCCCGGAGGCGAGGAAAGCAGGAGATCCCCCCTCCTCCCACTCATTATCTCTCACCGGCGGCCCCCACACTCTGCCATGCATTAACCCCTCGTCTGCTGGATCAATGAGGAGCACAGCAGCCAGACAGGCCCTCACTGACAGCGCCAAACATCTGTAATGATAAAGACAGGCGGTGGCATCTACGGGGAAATCTAGAGATCACCATAGTAACCGGGCCAAGGTGCCTCGCTGAGCTCATCACAATATACCGTCCCTAACCCTCGCCGTGCCAGAGAGGAAGACAGGGAAATATACAGGGGCTTCCAGACAACCCCCCACACCTCCCCCAACCCTCCTCCGATGAGCAGCACTACAAAATGTAATAAACAAGGCTGTGACTGCAGAGATGACTACAAAATGGCATAAACCCTGCTGTGACTGCAGAGATGACTTTCTTATACTTGCTCAGTCTCTACCTGAACTCTTGCACAGAACAGAAGGTAAACAAAGAGAGACATGCACCCTGTATGTATTTATAGAGTTTAGCCTGTCCAATTCCCCCTCATCTGTGACTCTGCTGGCTGCGTCCTTGTTCCCAGGCGCGACCCCGCTGGCTGCGTCCTTGTTCCCAGGCGCGACCCCGCTGGCTGCGTCCTTGTTCCCAGGCGCGACTCCGCTGGCTGCATGCTTGTCCCAGGTGTGACTGCTGGCTGCGTGCTTGTCCCAGGTGTGACTCCGCTGGCTGCGTGCTTGTCCCAGGCGCGACTCCGCTGGCTGCGTGCTTGTCCCAGGCGCGACTCCGCTGGCTGCGTGCTTGTTCCAGGCGTGACTCCGCTGGCTGCGTGCTTGTTCCAGGCGTGACTCCGCTGGCTGCGTGCTTGTCCCAGGTGTGACTCCGCTGGCTGCGTGCTTGTTCCAGGTGTGACTCCGCTGGCTGCGTGCTTGTTCCAGGTGTGACTCCACTGGCTGCATGCTTGTTCCAGGTGTGACTCCGCTGGCTGCATGCTTGTTCCAGGTGTGACTCCGCTGGCTGCATGCTTGTTCCAGGTGTGACTCCGCTGGCTGCATGCTTGTTCCAGGTGTGACTCCGCTGGCTGCATGCTTGTTCCAGGTGTGACTCCGCTGGCTGCATGCTTGTTCCAGGTGTGACTCCGCTGGCTGCATGCTTGTTCCAGGTGTGACTCCGCTGACTGCATGCTTGTTCCAGGTGTGACTGCTGGCTGCATGCTTGTCCCAGTTGTGACTCTGCTGGCTGCATGCTTGTTCCAGGTGTGACTCTGCTGGCTGCATGCTTGTTCCAGGTGAGACTGCTGGCTGCGTTCTTGTTCCAGGTGTGACTCCGCTGGCTGCGTGCTTGTCCCAGGTGTGACTCTGCTGGCTGCATGCTTGTTCCAGGTGTGACTTCGCTGGCTGCGTGCTTGTTCCAGGTGTGACTCTGCTGGCTGCGTGCTTGTTCCAGGTGTGACTTCGCTGGCTGCGTGCTTGTTCCAGGTGTGACTCCGCTGGCTGCGTGCTTGTTCCAGGTGTGACTCCGCTGGCTGCGTGCTTGTTCCAGGTCTGGCTCTGCTGGCTGCATGCTTGTCCTAGGTGTGACTGCACTGGCTGCATGCTTGTCCCAGGTGTGACTGACCTGGCAGCATGCTTGTTCCAGTTGTGACTGCGCTGGCTGCATGCTTGTTCCAGGTGTGGCTCTGCTAGCTGAATGCTTGTTCCAGGGGTGACTCCGCTGGCTCTGTTCTTGTTATAGATTTTCGTCCACCCCCCCCCCCCCCCCAGCTGCATGCTTGTTCCAGTTGGAACAGGTGGGTAGTTGGCATTTTTGGTAAGGAACTGGCAATATATGGCAGCCTTCATATTCCTCTCACTTCAAGTTCCCTTTAAAGGACACCCGAGGTGAAAATAAACGAAAATGTAACCGGATCCTACAATTGTCTATATTATGCTGCAGACATCTGCACAACGACGTCAAACTACAGGCTGCATTGCTGCTGAAAGATGAGGCCAGAAAACTCTCCCCCTTTCTGTAGATGTGCTACAGAAACTATTCACAAAGGAGAAAGGTGGCCCAAGAAGTGACAGAACCCTCCCCTTATGACAACCAGAGCCTCCTTCAATGACCATCACAAGAGACCTCCATACAGTACTGATGTTTCATAGAATATCAGGAGGAAATTCCCCCATGTCTGGAGAAAGCCCCTCCCCTCAGACCTGATTAAACCTCTCTATTAGTTCTCTAAGGTTATGTCTGGATAGTTTCACTGACCAACAGGAATTCTCTGCAGCTGAACTATCTCTGGGAATGATTTTCTATCGATTTCTCATGGAAGTGAATGGAAATCCATCAGAAAAACAATCAGAATATCACTTGGGCAGTAAATCTGCAGAAAAATCTCATCCCAGCATTACACTCTGTCTCCAATCTACAGAACAGACACAAATCTATACCCTAAAGTGTTATCTGATGAAAAGAAGGAATCCCTTTACATGTATATACAGCAGCAATAAAAAGTATGTGAACCCTTTGGAATATTATGGATTTCTGCACAAATTGGTCATAAAATGTGATCTGATGTTCATCTAAGTCACAACCATAGACAATCACAGTCTGCTTACACTGATACCACACAAATGTTTCCATGTTTTTATTGAACACACCATGTAAACATTCACAGTGCAGGTGGATAAAGTATGTCAACCCCGAGACTAATGACACCTCCAAGAGCTAATTAGCGTGAGGTGTCAGCCAGCTGGAGTCCAATATGAGATTGGAGGTGTTGGTTACAGCTGCCCTGTCCTATAAAAAACACACACACCAGTTTTGGGTTTGCTTTTCCCAAGAAGCATTGCCTGATGTGAATGATGCCTCGCACAAAATAGCTCTCAGAAGACCTACGATTAAAGAGAATCTATACAATAAAAAAACATACCAATCGGGTCACTGATCTCCTGGATCCCTCTGCCGTTTCCGCCACTCATGTTACAGTATACAACAAGTTTTTATTACATGGGCCTCGATTCATAAAACTGTGTGCGAGCGGGGAAAGTCGAGCGGGGAAACACCGCTGTCGGTATTTCCGCCTTCAGGGTGGTAATTCATAAAAATTTAGCTACTTGTGATATACGTGCGGAGATACTCCGCTGTAGGCAGGCGTTAGGCTGTCGGGAGACATGCGGAAACAGGGGAAGCAGGCGGAATCCCTCCGTGCGGTGTTCTCTCTGCAGCTGCTTGGGAGGTCTGTCCCATTCACTGCAACGGATTCCGCACGCTTCTCGCCACATCAGAGGTAGCGGTAATACCCGTCCGCATACCGCTACCTCTAATCTTTATGAATTGACATTTGTTACTGTTGCTGTGATAATCACCGCGCAAGGCGGTGATTGATCACTCTGCTCGCAAATGTCGGCTTTTCATGCGGAAAAAGCCTTTATGAATGCATATTTTGGTGTGTGGTCGGTAAAGTGAGCGTTTTTTTGCATTTCCGAATGCGGGAATGCTTTATGAATCGAGGCCATAGTGTATTATCTCCACTGCAGTCTGGGATTCTCACAGTTTCTCAGCGTGTGACAGGCAGCTCCCTCCCCCCTCAGCCTCACAAACTGCATCACAGACAAGCTAAAACTGAGAGCAGAGACACTGTTTGCACACAGAGCCTGCAGGGGGCGTGAATAAGTTGTATTCATTACAGCAGAGGCAGTGCATTCCTCCCTGGGTTGACAAAGCTTGACAAAGAAAAGATTAGATATATTACAGAGACAGTGCAACTAGTAAAGGCTGCAGTAATCCAGAGCACATTAGAACAGGTATAGGAATTTATAGGATAGAAGATATAAGGCTGAACATTTTGTTACAGAGTCTCTTTAAGAATTGTTGACTTTCATAAAGCTGGAAAGGGTTATAAAAGTATCTCCAAAAGCCTTGCAGTTCATCAGTCCATGGTAAGACAAATAGTCTATAAAAAAGTTCAGCACTGCCGCTACTCTCCCTAGGAGTGGCCGTCCTGTAAAGATGACTGCAAGAGCACAGTGCAGAATGCTCAATGAGGGGAAGAAGAATCTTAGAGTGTCAGCTAAAGACTTACAAAAGTCACTGGCATATTGTAACATCCCTGTTAGCGAATCTATGATACATAAAACAAGAAACAAGAATAGGGTTCATGGGAGGATACCACAGAGGAAGCCACTGCTGTCCCCCTCCAAAAAAAACAACAAAAAAAAAACATTGCTGCATGCTTAACGTTTGCAAAAGAGCACCTGGATGTTCCACAGCAGTCCTGGCAAAATATTCTGACAGATGAAACCAGAGTTGAGTTGTTTGGAAGAAACACTACACTATGTGTGGAGAAAATAAGCACTGCACACCAACATCAAAACCTCATCCCAACTGTGAAGTATGGTGGTGGGGGCATCATGGTTTGGGGCTGCATTGCTGTGCCGGGGCCTGGACGGATTGCTATCATCGAAGGAAAAATGAATTCCCAAGGTTATCAAGACATTTTGCAGGAGAACTTAAGGCCATCTGTCCACCAGCTGAAGCTCAACAGAAGATGGGTGTTTCAACAGGAGAACAACCCAAAGCATACAAGTAAAACAACAACAGAATGGCTTTAACAAAAGAAAATACGCCTTCTGGAGTGGCCCAGTGAGAGTCCTGACCTCAACCCGATTGAGATGCTGTGGCAAGAATATTGCTGAACTGGAACAGTTCTGTAAAGAGGAATGGTCAAAAATTACTCCTGACCGTTGTTCAGGTGTGATCTGCAACTACAGGAAACGTTTGGTAGAAGTTATTGCTGCCAATGGAGGTACAACCAGTTATTAAATCCAAGGGTTCACATACCTTTCCCACCTGCACTGTGAATGTTTACATGGTGTGTTCAATAAAAACATGAAAACATTGAATTATTTGTGTGGTATTAGTGTAAGCAGACTGTGATTGTCTATTGGTGTGACTTAAAGAGAATCTGTATGGTTAAAATCGCACAAAAGTAAACATACCAGTGCGTTAGGGGACATCTGCTATTCCCCTCTGTCACAATTTCGCCGCTCCCCGCCGCATTAAAAGTGGTTAAAAACAGCTTTAAAAAGTTTGTTTATAAACAAACAAAATGGCCACCAAAACAGGAAGTAGGTTGATGTACAGTATGTCCACACATAGAAAATACATCCATACACAAGCAGGCTGTATACAGCCTTCCTTTTGAATCTCAAGAGATCATTTGTGTGTTTCTTTCCTCCCTGAGGGGGGAGTGCATAGCAGAACCACAACACTGAAGAACTTGGCAGCCTTCCAGACACAGGCTGACAAGTCTGACAGGGGGAAGATACATTGATTTATTACAGAGACTGTGATAGTACAAAGTGCTGCAGTTAGCCAGAACACATTAGAATAGATTTTGGAACTTGTAGGATGATAAAAAACAGGATGAAATTTTTGTTACGGAGTCTCTTTAAGGTGGCCACACACCATACAATTTTTTAAATATCTGTTCAATTTAAGAATTGCAACCAATTTTTCTGATGGATTGTAACATTTCAAAAATATGACCAATGTACCACACACCTATGTTCAATCTTTTCCCAATTATGATAAAAATGATTGGAAACTGAGAAAATTGCTAGGGTGAGTATATTAATAAACTGACAATCTAACACACACCATACAATCTTTAATAGAAATTGAAGAGAAATATCTGGCATTCCGGATCGATTTAAATCGAAATAAACGGGAAATTCGATCGGATTTTTCAGTCGAATGAAAAAAAAGCTTTCGATTTTTTTCGAGAGATACGATCGTTTTTATCGAATTACTATAAAATCTGATCATTTTATTGTATTGTGTGTGGCCACCTTTAGATGAAGATCAGATCACATTGTATGACCAATTAGTGCAGAAATCCATAGAATTCCAAAGGGTTCACATACTTTTTATTGCCACCGTAATTACCCCAATGTGTCACCCCACAGGCCGTCTAATGACCATTATCCCAATCGGTTACATTTACCTTCATTTCTGGTGAAATTCCGGATAGACTGACGCGGTGACTCCAGCATCGTGCTTCGGAGTACGAGCGTTTCTCATCGCCGTGACGGATATCAGAAGCGACAGACGCAAAAAGGATTCCCACGTTCTCCGCCCAGCGAATATGTGTCTCACAAGCGCCCTATTATGCTGCGATCTTCCCAAAGTCCCGCGCAGAGTCTTGAAGTAACCACACTGTCCTGCCAGAGAAGATTACCTTCTACCACGGCCGCCGGCAACTGCTCGCTGAACGCACTGGAGTCAGCGGAGGTGAACGCAAAGCCCTATTATATGTGACTAAGCATCAGCAGCCTGAGTGCAGCCATAGGGAAGCCATGCATGGCAATTATCATCCAACACAGCGACCCCGGGCCCTGCAGCTACATGTCCTCACAAGCAGGCACCCACCAGTCCAGACCCTCACCTAGCAATATACACACACAGGCACCCACCAGTCCAGACCCTCACCTAGCAATATACACACACAGGCACCCACCAGTCCAGACCCTCACCTAGCAATATACACACACAGGCACCCACCAGTCCAGACCCTCCCCCACCAATTTACACACGCAGGCACCAACCAGTCCAGACCCTCACCTAGCAATATACACACGCAGGCACCCACCAGTCCAGACCCTCACCCAGCAATTTACACACACAGGCACCCACCAGATCAGACCCTCACCCAGCAATATACACACACAGGCACCCACCAGTCCAGACCCTCCCCCAGCAATTTACACACACAGGCACCCACCAGATCAGACCCTCACCCAGCAAATTACACACACAGGCACCCACCAGTCCAGACCCTCACCCAGCAATATACACACACAGGCACCCACCAGATCAGACCCTCACCTAGCAATATACACACACAGGCACCCACCAGATCAGACCCTCACCTAGCAATATACACACACAGGCACCCACCAGTCCAGACCCTCACCCAGCAATATACACACACAGGCACCCACCAGATCAGACCCTCACCCAGCAAATTACACACACAGGCACCCACCAGTCCAGACCCTCACCCAGCAATTTACATACACAGGCACCCACCAGATCAGACCCTCACCCAGCAAATTACACACGCAGGCACCCACCAGTCCAAACCCTCACCTAGCAATATACACACACAGGCACCCACCAGTCCAGACCCTCACCTAGCAATATACACACACAGGCACCCACCAGTCCAGACCCTCACCCAGCAATTTACATACACAGGCACCCACCAGATCAGACCCTCACCCAGCAAATTACACACGCAGGCACCCACCAGTCCAAACCCTTACCTAGCAATATACACACACAGGCACCCACCAGTCCAGACCCTCACCTAGCAATATACACACACAGGCACCCACCAGGTCAGACCCTCACCCAGCAATTTACATACACAGGCACCCACCAGTCCAGACCCTCACCCAGCAATTTACACACACAGGCACCCACCAGATCAGACCCTCCCCCAGCAATTTACATACACAGGCACCCACCAGATCAGACCCTCACCCAGCAATATACACACACAGGCACCCACCAGATCAGACCCTCACCTAGCAATATACACACACAGGCACCCACCAGATCAGACCCTCACCCAGCAATATACACACACAGGCACCCACCAGTCCAGACCCTCACCTAGCAATATACACACACAGGCACCCACCAGATCAGACCCTCACCTAGCAATATACACACACAGGCACCCACCAGATCAGACCCTCACCTAGCAATATACACACACAGGCACCCACCAGATCAGACCCTCACTTAGCAATATACACACACAGGCACCCACCAGTCCAGACCCTCACCTAGCAATATACACACACAGGCACCCACCAGGTCAGACCCTCACCCAGCAATTTACATACACAGGCACCCACCAGTCCAGACCCTCACCCAGCAATTTACACACACAGGCACCCACCAGATCAGACCCTCCCCCAGCAATTTACATACACAGGCACCCACCAGATCAGACCCTCCCCCAGCAATTTACATACACAGGCACCCACCAGATCAGACCCTCACCCAGCAATATACACACACAGGCACCCACCAGATCAGACCCTCACCTAGCAATATACACACACAGGCACCCACCAGATCAGACCCTCACCTAGCAATATACACACACAGGCACCCACCAGTCCAGACCCTCACCCAGCAATATACACACACAGGCACCCACCAGATCAGACCCTCACCTAGCAATATACACACACAGGCACCCACCAGATCAGACCCTCACCCAGCAATATACACACACAGGCACCCACCAGTCCAGACCCTCACCTAGCAATATACACACACAGGCACCCACCAGATCAGACCCTCACCTAGCAATATACACACACAGGCACCCACCAGATCAGACCCTCACCTAGCAATATACACACACAGGCACCCACCAGTCCAGACTCTCACCTAGCAATATACACACACAGGCACCCACCAGTCCAGACCCTCACCTAGCAATATACACACACAGGCACCCACCAGTCCAGACCCTCACCTAGCAATATACACACACAGGCACCCACCAGTCCAGACCCTCACCTAGCAATATACACACACAGGCACCCACCAGTCCAGACCCTCACCCAGCAATACACACACACAGGCACCCACCAGTCCAGACCCTCACCCAGCAATATACACACACAGGCACCCACCAGTCCAGACCCTCACCTATCAATATACACACACAGGCACTCACCAGTCCAGACCCTCACCTAGCAATATACACACACAGGCACCCACCAGTCCAGACCCTCACCTAGCAATATACACACACAGGCACCCACCAGATCAGACCCTCACCTAGCAATATACACACACAGGCACCCACCAGATCAGACCCTCACCTAGCAATATACACACACAGGCACCCACCAGATCAGACCCTCACCTAGCAATATACACACACAGGCACCCACCAGTCCAGACTCTCACCTAGCAATATACACACACAGGCACCCACCAGTCCAGACCCTCACCTAGCAATATACACACACAGGCACCCACCAGTCCAGACCCTCACCTAGCAATATACACACACAGGCACCCACCAGTCCAGACCCTCACCTAGCAATATACACACACAGGCACCCACCAGTCCAGACCCTCACCCAGCAATACACACACACAGGCACCCACCAGTCCAGACCCTCACCCAGCAATATACACACACAGGCACCCACCAGTCCAGACCCTCACCTATCAATATACACACACAGGCACTCACCAGTCCAGACCCTCACCTAGCAATATACACACACAGGCACCCACCAGTCCAGACCCTCACCTAGCAATATACACACACAGGCACCCACCAGATCAGACCCTCACCTAGCAATATACACACACAGGCACCCACCAGTCCAGACCCTCACCTAGCAATATACACACACAGGCACCCACCAGTCCAGACCCTCACCTAGCAATATACACACACAGGCACCCACCAGGTCAGACCCTCACCCAGCAATATACACACACAGGCACCCACCAGATCAGACCCTCACCCAGCAATATACACACACAGGCACCCACCAATCCAGACCCTCACCTAGCAATATACACACACAGGCACCCACCAGATCAGACCCTCACCCAGCAAATTACACACACAGGCACCCACCAGTCCAGACCCTCACCTAGCAATATACACACACAGGCACCCACCAGATCAGACCCTCACCTAGCAATATACACACACAGGCACCCACCAGTCCAGACCCTCACCCAGCAATATACACACGCAGGCACCCACCAGTCCAGGCCCTCACTGTAATGATCCGCTCAGCTGGATGGACTGGCAGACAGCTGTTTGACCATTCCTCTAGTCCAGGGGTAGGGAACCTTGGCTCTCCAGCTGTGATAAAACTACAAATCCCAGCATGCATTTGCCTTTATTAATCATGACTGTGGCTGTCAGACTCCTGCAATGCATTGTGGGACTTGTAGTTCCTTAACAGCTGGAGAGCCAAGGTTCCCTACCCCTGCTCTAGTCTGTGGGCTGCAGGTCTCTGCAAGAGAGACCTGTCTTTCCATTACAAGTTTCTGGTCTGTTCTGCTGCTGAGGAATTTGCATACACTCGTTTTGCAAATCCCCTACCTGCCTCCTTTGATGACTGGCAGTATAAAGAGCTATGTTTCCCAGAGTCCTTGGCTGGTCATAAGGGTTAGTCCTGTGGAACACTCTTGGAGTGTCAGCCTTGCTCATTGTTAGAAGATTAGTTTAAAGTAATTCCTGGAACTGCACTAGGCAGATTCCCTTGTGCAGTTAGGATTGCATATCTGTTTTGTTGTCTGTTGCGATTGTCCTGTCCCAGCGGTGGCCGACAGGAAATGGTTCTGATCTCTGTTCTTGGAGTATAGCTGGTGCAGCGGTTGCTACCAGCTATCTCATCTGATCTGTCTTGCCTGGATCGCACTCGCCTGGCGCTAGTGCTGTGGATCCATGTGATCTTCATCTCTCTTGCTGTACTTGGATCGCACTTGCTCTAGCGGAAAGAGCAGTGGATCCAGCTCGCTCTGTTTCTATACTTGGATCGCACTCGCTCTAGCTGAAAGAGCAGTGGATCATATCTCTCACTTATTCCTGTTTTCGTGTATCTGTCTTGTCTGCTACGAACGCTTGCTGGAGGCTCTGTGAGGTAACCGTTAAGCAAGCGCTCGCGTCCTCTGTTTCATGTTTGTCTGTCGGTGGTTAGTTAGGCGTGCTTGTCTCTGTTGTGCTTATCACGCGGGGACCACGCATAAACGCGTGCACTGTTGCGAATGAGTGCGGTGTTCGCGTTTAGTTAGCGTTTGTTATTTTCCTTATCTTCTCATTGTATATTTTTGCTGTGCCTTTGCTACTCTCGTGCTCTGCCTTGCTGTAGTCTTGTGTCACCTCTGGCAAGCGCCTCTCTCGCGATTGCGTACCTACTTCATATCTGCTGTTGTGTATGCACCGTCGCAGGTTGGCGACTAGTTTGGTGCACACACATACAATCTGTCCCTGTGCTCATTCTTTTCCGCAATCGCTTCTCTTGCGATTGCGTTCTCACTTGGTTTCTTCCGTTGTGTGTCCACCGTCGCAGGTTGGCGGCTAGATTGGTGGACATACATACATTCCTCATCTGTGCTTATTCGGTCTTGTGTCGCTGTTAGCAATCGCCATCTCTGGCGATTGCCTTCTCACTTTATCTTCATGGTTGTGTGTTCATCGTCGCAGGGTGGCGACTAGTTTGGTGAACACACATACCGTCTGTCGCTTTGGTCTCTCTCCTTCAGGGCTATCTTGCCCTGCGTTTCTTCCCTTCGTGCAATTCCTGTCTTGCGTCTGTGGCAGAGCAGAGGAGCTGTTCCTCTGCGCTCCACAGCTCCACCTGCCGACAGGAATTTCCCTCTACAGGTGCATTGCACCTTTTGCTGGGTTCCCTCAAATTACACGCTTGTGGAGGATTTCCGCAGTGTCAGCGCACGTCTTGTGCGCTGGTCACGGAGAGAATTCCACAATCGTTACAGTATGACCAGCCCAACCGAAATTCCCAGTGTAGAGGGAGCTTCCGATTTGGTCAAATATGGGTCCTGTGTCTTTAAGAGGTTTAAGATACTGGACTCTGAAACCAGAGATGAGTTTTTTCCTGCAGTGCATGACGCTGATCAGATTAGGTTATGCAACATTTCTGTGTCATTACCATATGTTAATGAATTGGTGCTTGCAGGCCAATCTGCTGATTTGGCTTGTCAGCCAAAAGATTCGTTGCCCCTAGCAACCACAAATAAAGAGGTTATTTCTGTCAAGTCTGAAATGTGCAAAACCATTCAGTATGATAATGATGTTTACCATGATGTTGCTCAGTCTCTGGGTTTTTTGTCCCAATCCAAAGCTTGTGTGGATCCTACTATAGGTAGGATCGCACACTATATTAAAGCAGTTAAAAAATCTGTTCTTGTTCCTGAACTCCACCCATATGGAGATTATCTGGATACTGGCCTGTTTGAACCTCCATTTGCCTCATGGGACATTGGGGCCTTGATGGAGGAATTTGATTTTGATTGGAAAGCCTTTTGCGATTTTTACATCGCAAAAAGCGAAGATGTCTTGAATGATTGTCTCGATTCTATGTACCTTTTGATTAATTCCGATGAATGTGACGAGGGTGATGTGGATCTGGTGATTTATGTATGGCAGACGATTTTGGATGAGTTTCACACACACCAATCAATTGATTCCAATAAAGAGACATCGTTGTCGGATGATTGTTCCTGCCTTTCTGGGGTAAAGCATGTGAGTCGTGACATTGTGCCATCTGAAATGAGTGGGTGTGCCACTGTGGTTGATTCCTGTGCGAATCCTGGAGGATTCTCTCCTAACTGCGTGCAGTTTGACTCTGTGCGATCTGATGCCTGTTTCTCTGATGTTCCTGCAGTTTGTGATCAGCATGAGTGTGTCAGTTTCCTCAAGGATGTGTGGGATCCTTTGTCATTTAGAGACAGATCTTTAAGATCTTCCATCTGTGATCCTGCTATGGGGAAAATTCCTAAATTATGCAGCATCAAAAGTAAAATTAATATGTCTAATAAAGTTTTTCCTGATGTTGTCGCTATTTCTACTGCAAATGCGTCTTTGTCTCACCCTGTTCACACCTGTAAGGGCCCGTTGCCTGGTGACAGTTGCTCCAGTGTTTCTGTCCTGAACGCCTTACAGTCTGCCCCGCAGATCGCGGAGGTTTGCGCTATGGAAGCATCAGTTTCACAACCTAAAGCGATTTTTGATTCGCAAGTTTTGCGTTCTGACTCCTCGGATTTGACATGGTTTGCCCAGAGAAGCTTTCTCTGAATCTGCCCTGTACCATGAATGAAAACATGATCTCCACTCGCACTGACATTTGTGAGTCCCTTTTTTGTTCTGAGGAAAATGCTGATTCTGCACCCTGTACTCTGGATGAGTTAATATGGCCTTGTTTAGAGTCTCCTGCAGTGTCCCTAGAGGCTCGTCTAGGTATTGCTACTATACTCACCTGTTTTTCTGCAGTTTTGGAGTTGCAAGCTAGTTTGACTGCTACGCAGAATTCTGGGTGCAGTGAGATTAAAGTTAGGGAGTCAGTGTGTGTTCCAGTAAATATTCCTGTACATTCCGCTCATGATGATGAAATTCAGTCTCAGTTTATGGTGGAACCTTCCCTGGGACATCTACCCTGTCCACAAAATAAAGTTCCAGTTTTGCCCTGTAACATGGATAGTTCAGAATCCTTCTTAGAAATCTTGGAAAATGATGTTCCTGAGGTCTTGTCTGATGTCCTGGAGACCTCCAAGTTCCTCACAAAGGGTGCAGAACTTGTAGGAGATGTCTCCTGCCCCCCAAGTCCTTCTGAGGTGTTGCCCACTTCAGTAGGCATTGCTGTTGTGCTGACTACCCTTGCAGCTCTTGTGGAGCTTCACTCATATGTAGTCAATGATGATATTATTGTCACAGAGATTTCTAGGTTTGAGTCCAAGCCTTCTTTTGAAAGTCCAGTGCTTGTGACCACTGCTCGTGATGATTCTCTGCCCGGTTCTGGTTTTGGACTTGTCGTGACAGACTCTGAGGTTGGCAGTTCCTTGACGTGTCCTGAGGTTCCCCTTGGGCTAGTGTACCCCGATGTGTTCTGTGACCCAGAAAGCCCAAGTGTGTCTCGGTTGCCAGCCTGCTCAGATGCTTCCTCGGTGGAAACCTGTTCTGATCTCGCCTGCCTGCCTGCATGCCCAGAGGTGGTCCCTGAAGGCCCTGTTCTTGATGCTTGTCCTGGTAATTCTGAATCCGGAATTGTCATTGGTTCCATAGGGGTTCTTGATAGTTCTCCGTGTGAGCCTGGTGATCGTTCTGCCCTCCTGGGATCTCTGCGGAGCTTCAAAGTGTTCTGGGAGATCCTGGGAGAAATATTTCCTGGTACCTTGGATGAGATCAGCAGTGGGTGCTTTGTGGAAAGGGACACTTCGAATGGGTATTGTGGCAGGTTTGGTATTTTTGGACGGTCCTTGGAAGGTGGTGGGCATGGCTCGGTGGGTGTTGATGGCTTCTTCTCTGGCATTCACAGTCCTGATGGGTGTTACACTGAGACTTGCGGTACTGATGGGCATGTTTCGGTGGCTTCTCCTTCCGATGATAGTGTATTATATGTATTATAGATATATAGTCAGATACCACAGGACACCTTCACAGGTCTTGTGGAGTCCAGGCCTGACCACCAGGGGGAGCTGCACTATATTATAGGCTGATAGTGTATTATATGTATTATAGATATATAGTCAGATACCACAGGACACCTTCACAGGTCTTGTGGAGTCCAGGCCTGACCACCAGGGGGAGCTGCACTATATTATAGGCTGATAGTGTATTATATGTATTATAGATATATAGTCAGATACCACAGGACACCTTCACAGGTCTTGTGGAGTCCAGGCCTGACCACCAGGGGGAGCTGCACTATATTATAGGCTGATAGTGTATTATATGTATTATAGATATATAGTCAGATACCACAGGACACCTTCACAGGTCTTGTGGAGTCCAGGCCTGACCACCAGGGGGAGCTGCACTATAGTATAGGCTGATAGTGTATTATATGTATTATAGATATATAGTCAGATACCACAGGACACCTTCACAGGTCTTGTGGAGTCCAGGCCTGACCACCAGGGGGAGCTGCACTATATTATAGGCTGATAGTGTATTATATGTATTATAGATATATAGTCAGATACCACAGGACACCTTCACAGGTCTTGTGGAGTCCAGGCCTGACCACCAGGGGGAGCTGCACTATATTATAGGCTGATAGTGTATTATATGTATTATAGATATATAGTCAGATACCACAGGACACATTCACAGGTCTTGTGGAGTCCAGGCCTGACCACCAGGGGGAGCTGCACTATATTATAGGCTGATAGTGTATTATATGTATTATAGATATATAGTCAGATACCACAGGACACATTCACAGGTCTTGTGGGGTCCAGCCCTGACCACCAGGGGGAGCTGCACTATATTATAGGATGATAGTGTATTATGTGTATCATAGATATAGAGTCAGATACCACAGGACACCTTCACAGGTCTTGTGGGGTCCATGCCTGACCACCAGGGGGAGCTGCACTATATTATAGGCTGATAGTGTATTATATGTATTATAGATATATAGTCAGATACCACAGGACACATTCACAGGTCTTGTGGAGTCCAGGCCTGACCACCAGGGGGAGCTGCACTATATTATAGGCTGATAGTGTATTATATGTATTACAGAGATATTGTCAGATACCACAGGACACCTTCACAGGTCTTGTGGAGTCCAGGCCTGACCACCAGGGGGAGCTGCACTATATTATAGGCTGATAGTGTATTATATATAGTCAGATACCACAGGACACCTTCACAGGTCTTGTGGGGTCCATGCCTGACCACCAGGGGGAGCTGCACTGTATTATAGGCTGACTGTATTATATGTATTATAGATATATAGTCCGATACCACAGGACACCCTCACAGGTCTTGTGGGGTCCAGGCCTGACCACCAGGGGGAGCTGCACTATACTATAGACTGATAGTGTATTATATGTATTACAGAGATATAGTCAGATACCACAGGACACCTTCACAGGTCTTGTGGGGTCCATGCCTGACCAACAGGGATAGCTGCACTGTATTATAGGCTGATTGTATTATATGTATTATAGATAGTCAGATACCACAGCACTATCAGCCTATAATATAGTGCAGCTCACCCTGGTGGTCAGGCCTGAACTCCACAAGACCTGTGAGGGTGTCCTGTGGTATCTGACTATATATCTAAATCTATAATACATATAATACACTATCAGCCTATAATATAGTGCAGCTCCCCCTGGTGGTCAGGCATGGACCCCACAAGACCTGTGAAGGTGTCCTGTGGTATCTGACTATATATTTATAATACAGATAATACACTATCAGCCCCTATAATATAGTGCAGCTCCCCCTAGGGTGGTCAGGCCTGGACTCCGACCGCAAGACCTGTGAAGATGTCCTGTGGTATCTGACTATATATCTATAATACATATAATACACTATCAGCCTATAATATAGTGCAGCTCCCCCTGGTGGTCAGGCCGGACCCCACAAGACCTGTGAAGGTGTCCTGTGGTATCTGACTATATATCTATGATACATATAATACACTATCAGCCTATAATATAGTGCAGCTCCCTCTGGTGGTAAGGCCTGGACTCCACAAGACCTGTGAAGGTGTCCTGTGGTATCTCACTATAGATCAGACCCTCGCCCAGAAATGTACAGGCCTGGGAAGCTGCCCTTATATAGAGCAGCTCCCCCTGCTGGCCAGGCCTGGGAGCTGCCCTATGGTGATATCTGGCAGCGGTGCACGGTATATAATGCAGCTCCCCCTGCTGGCCAGGCCTGGGAGCTGCCCTATGGTGATATCTGGCAGCGGTGCACGGTATATAATGCAGCTCCCCCTGCTGGCCAGGCTTGGGAGCGGCCCTGTGGTGATATCTGGCAGCAGTGCACTGTATATAATGCAGCTCCCCCTGCTGGCCAGTCCTGGGAGCTGCCCTGTGGTGGTATCTGGCAGCGGTGCACGGTATATAATGCAGCTCCCCCTGCTGGCCAGGCTTGGGAGCGGCCCTGTGGTGATATCTGGCAGCAGTGCATTGTATATAATGCAGCTCCCCTGCTGGCCAGTCCTGGGAGCTGCCCTGTGGTGGTATCTAGCAGCGGTGCACGGTATATAATGCAGCACCACAAGCAGAGATTGGCACCTCCTGGGAATTGCTGCATGTTTGTTGTTGGGGTTTCTGTCACCTCACATGGGAAGTGTGAAGATCTCCAGGGGTGACGCCAGTAAACAATGTGTGTCTGGGAGAGTGGCTGTCGCTCTGTATCCAGAATCCTGGATCTCTCGGCAGGTGGAAGCTGCCACGTGTGGGTTATACTTATAACTGGGACATGATGTAAGTTTTTCTCCTGAAATATATTCCATCATCTCTGTCCTGCGGCACCGCTGTGTCCTTGATGGGCCGCATTCTAGACACCATTGTAATCCTACATTTCCCACTGCTGCTAATATCAACCCTCCAAAGCCTCTACAACAGCCAAACCAGATCCTACCCTCCGCTGGCATCCTACTGGCATCCTCTACCCGCTGTCCTCCTCTGCCCTCCGCTGACCCCCTACTGGCCTCCTCTACCCCCTGCTGGCCTCCTCCAGCCTCCGCTGGCCTCCTCCACCCTCCGCTGGCCTCCTCTACTGGTCTTCTTTACCCTTAACTAGCCTCCGCTAGCCTCTTCTACCCTAAACTGGCTGGTGGCTGTAAGTCTCTGGCTGCCCTCAGACTGGCGTGGGCTGTCTGGCGAGGGGCGGATGGTGGCCGTAAGTCTGTGGCTGCCCTTAGAATTGCATGGGCTGTCCGGTGAGAGGTGGATGGTGGCTGTAAGTCTCTGGCTGCCCTCAGACTGGTGTGGGCTGTATGGGGAGAGGAGTATGGTGGCTGTAAGTTTGTGGCTTCCCTCAGACTGGCGTGGGCTGTCTGGGGAGAGGTGGATGGTGGCTGTAAGTCTCTGGCTGCCCTCAGACTGGTGTGGGCTGTCTGGGAAGAGGAGTATGGTGGCTGTAAGTTTGTGGCTGCCCTCAGACTGGCATGGGCTGTCTGGGGAGAGGTGGATGATGGCTGTAAGTCTGTGGCTGCCCTCAGACTGGCGTGGGCTGTCTGGGGAGAGGTGGATGGTGGCTGTAAGTCTCTGGCTGCCCTCAGACTGGTGTGGGCTGTCTGGGGAGAAGAGTACCGTGGCTGTAAGTCTGTGGCTGCCCTCAGACTGGCGTGGGCTGTCTGGGGAGAGGTGGATGGTGGCTGTAAGTCTCTGGCTGCCCTCAGACGGGCGTGGACTGTCTGGGGAGAGACGGATGGTGGCTGTAAGTCTCTGGCTGCCCTCAGACTGGCGTGGGCTGTCTGGGGAGAGGTGGATGGTGGCTGTAAGTCTGTGGCTGCCCTCAGACTGGCGTGGGCTGTCTGGGGAGAGGTGGATGGTGGCTGTAAGTCTCTGGCTGCCCTCAGACTGGTGTGGGCTGTCAGGGGAGAGGAGTACCGTGGCTGTAAGTCTCTGGCTGCCCTCAGACTGGCGTGGGCTGTCTGGGGAGAGGTGGATGGTGGCTGTAAGTCTCTGGCTTCCTTCAGACTAGTGTAGGCTGTCTGGGGAGAGGTGGATGGTGGCTGTAAGTCTGTGGCTGCACTTAGACTGGCGTTGGATGTCTGGGGAGAGGTGGATGGTGACTAAGTTTCAGGACGCCCTCAGACAGCGTGGGCTGTCTGGGGAGAGGTGGATGGTGGCTGTAAGTTTCTGGCTGCCCTCAGACTGGCGTGGGCTGTCTGAGGAAAGGTGGATGGTGGCTGTAAGTCTCTGGCTGCCCTCAGACTGGTGTGGGCTGTCTGGGGAGAGGTGGATGGTGGCTGTAAGTTTCTGGCTGCCCTCAGACTGGCGTGGGCTGTCCGAGGAGAGGTGGATGGTGGCTGTAAGTCTCTGGCTGCCTTCAGACTGGCGTGGGCTATCTGGGGAGATACGGATGGTGGCTGCAAGTCTCTGGCTGCCCTCAGACTGGCGTGGGCTGTTCGGGGAGAGATGGATGGTGGCTGTAAGTCTCTGGCTTCCTTCAGACTAGTGTGGGCTGTCTGGGGAGAGATGGATGGTGGCTGTAAGTCTGTGGCTGCCCTCAGATTGGCGTGGGATGTCTGGGGAGGGGTGGATGGTGACTAGGTTTCAGGACGCCCTCAGACAGCGTGGGTTGTCTGGGGTGAGATGGATGGTGGCTGTAAGTCTGTGGCTGCCCTCAGACTGGTGTGGGCTGTCTGGGGAGAGGAGTACCGTGGCAGTAAGTCTCTGGCTGCCCTCAGACTGGCGTGGACGGTCTGGGGAGAGGTGGATGGTGGCTGTAAGTTTCTGGCTGCCCTCAGACTGGCGTGGGCTGTCTGGGGAGAGGTGGATGGTGGCTGTAAGTCTCTGGCTGCCCTCAGACTGGCGTGGGCTGTCTGGGGAGAGGTGGATGGTGGCTGTAAGTTTCTGGCTGCCCTCAGACTGGCGTGGGCTGTCCGAGGAGAGGTGGATGGTGGCTGTAAGTTTCTGGCTGCCCTCAGACTGGCGTGGGCTGTCCGAGGAGAGGCGGATGGTGGCTGTAAGTCTCTGGCTGCCCTCAGACTGGCATGGGCTGTTCGGGGAGAGATGGATGGTGGCTGTAAGTCTGTGGCTGCCCTCAGACTGGCGTGGGATGTCTGGGGAGGGGTGGATGGTGACTAGGTTTCAGGACGCCCTCAGACAGCGTGGGTTGTCTGGGGTGAGATGGATGGTGGCTGTAAGTCTCTGGCTGCCCTCAGACTGGTGTGGGCTGTCTGGGGAGAGGAGTACCGTGGCTGTAAGTCTGCAGCTGCCCTCAGACTGGCGTGGGCTGTCTGGGGAGAGGTGGATGGTGGCTGTAAGTCTCTGGCTGCCCTCAGACTGGCGTGGACTGTCTGGGGAGAGACGGATGGTGGCTGTAAGTCTCTGGCTGCCCTCAGACTGGCGTGGGCTGTCTGGGGAGAGGTGGATGGTGGCTGTAAGTTTCTGGCTGCCCTCAGACTGGCGTGGGCTGTCTGGGGAGAGGCGGATGGTGGCTGTAAGTCTGTGGCTGCCCTCAGACTGGCGTGGGCTGTCTGGGGAGAGGCGGATGGTGGCTGTAAGTCTGTGGCTGCCTTCAGACTGGCGTGGGCTGTCTGGGGAGAGGTGGATGGTGGCTGTAAGTCTCTGGCTGCCCTCAGACTGGCGTGGGCTGTCCGGGGAGAGGTGGATGGTGGCTGTAAGTCTCTGGCTGCCCTCAGACTGGCGTGGGCTGTCCGAGGAGAGGCGGATGGTGGCTGTAAGTCTCTGGCTGCCCTCAGACTGGTGTGGGCTGTCTGGGGAGAGGTGGATGGTGGCTGTAAGTCTCTGGCTGCCCTCAGACTGGCGTGGGCTGTCCGGGGAGAGGTGGATGGTGGCTGTAAGTCTCTGGCTGCCCTCAGACTGGCGTGGGCTATCTGGGGAGATACGGATGGTGGCTGCAAGTCTCTGGCTGCCCTCAGACTGGCGTGGGCTGTCTGGGGAGAGGCGGATGGTGGCTGTAAGTCTCTGGCTGCCCTCAGACTTGCGCGAGCTGTCTGGGGAGAGGCGGCTGGTGGCTAAGTCTCTGGCTGCCCTCAGACTGGCGTGGGCTGTCCGGGGAGATACGGATGGTGGCTGCAAGTCTCTGTCTGCCCTCAGACTGGCGTGGGCTGTCTGGGGAGAGGCGGATGGTGGCTGTAATCCTGTGGCTGCCCTCAGACTGGCGTGGGCTGTCTGGGGAGAGGTGGATGGTGGCTGTAAGTCTCTGGCTGCCCTCAGACTGGTGTGGGCTGTCTGGGGAGAGGAGTACCCTGGCTGTAAGTCTCTGGCTGCCCTCAGACTGGCGTGGACTGTCTGGGGAGAGATGGATGGTGGCTTTAAGTCTCTGGCTGCCCTCAGACTGGCGTGGGCTGTCCGGGGAGAGACGCATGGTGGCTGTAAGTCTGTGGCTGCCCTCAGACTGGTGTGGGCTGTGCGGGGAAAGGTGGATGGTGGCTGTAAGTCTCTGGCTTCCTTCAGACTAGTGTGGGCTGTCTGGGGAGAGGTGGATGGTGGCTGTAAGTCTCTGGCTGCCCTCAGACTGGCGTGGGCTATCTGGGGAGATACGGATGGTGGCTGCAAGTCTCTGGCTGCCCTCAGACTAGTGTGGGCTGTCTGGGGAGAGATGGATGGTGGCTGTAAGTCTGTGGCTGCACTCAGACTGGCGTGGGCTATCTGAGGAGAGACAGATGGTGGCTGTAAGTCTCTGGCTGCCCTCAGACTGGCGTGGGATGTCTGGGGAGGGGTGGATGGTGACTAGGTTTCAGGACGCCCTCAGACAGCGTGGGTTGTCTGGGGTGAGATGGATGGTGGCTGTAAGTCTCTGGCTGCCCTCAGACTGGTGTGGGCTGTCTGGGGAGAGGTGGATGGTGGCTGTAAGTCTCTGGCTGCCCTCAGACTGGCGTGGACTGTCTGGGGAGAGACGGATGTTGGCTGTAAGTCTCTGGCTGCCCTCAGACTGGCGTGGGCTGTCTGGGGAGAGGTGGATGGTGGTTGTAAGTTTCTGGCTGCCCTCAGACTGGCGTGGGCTGTCTGGGGAGAGGCAGATGGTGGCTTTAAGTTTCTGGCTGCCCTCAGACTGGCGTGGGCTGTCTGAGGAGAGGTGGATGGTGGCTGTAAGTCTCTGGCTGCCCTCAGACTGGCGTGGGCTATCTGGGGAGATACGGATGGTGGCTGCAAGTCTCTGGCTGCCCTCAGACTAGTGTGGGCTGTCTGGGGAGAGACGGATGGTGGCTGTAAGTCTCTGGCTGCCCTCAGACTGGCGTGGACTGTCTGGGGAGAGACGGATGGTGGCTGTAAGTCTCTGGCTGCCCTCAGACTGGCGTGGGCTGTCTGGGGAGAGGTGGATGGTGGCTGTAAGTCTCTGGCTGCCCTCAGACTGGCGTGGGCTGTCTGGGGAGAGGCGGATGGTGGCTGTAAGTCTGTGGCTGCCCTCAGACTGGCGTGGGCTGTCTGGGGAGAGGCGGATGGTGGCTGTAAGTCTGTGGCTGCCTTCAGACTGGCGTGGGCTGTCCGGGGAGAGGTGGATGGTGGCTGTAAGTCTCTGGCTGCCCTCAGACTGGCGTGGGCGGTCCGAGGAGAGGCGGATGGTGGCTGTAAGTATCTGGCTGCCCTCAGACTGGCGTGGGCTATTTGGGGAGATACGGATGGTGGCTGCAAGTCTTTGGTTGCCCTCAGACTGGCGTGGGCTGTCTGGGGAGAGGTGGATGGTGGCTGTAAGTTTCTGGCTGCCCTCAGACTGGCGTGGGCTGTCTGGGGAGAGGTGGATGGTGGCTGTAAGTCTCTGGCTGCCCTCAGACTGGCGTGGGCTGTCCGAGGAGAGGCGGATGGTGGCTGTAAGTATCTGGCTGCCCTCAGACTGGCGTGGGCTATCTGGGGAGATACGGATGGTGGCTGCAAGTCTCTGGCTGCCCTCAGACTAGTGTGGGCTGTCTGGGGAGAGATGGATGGTGGCTGTAAGTCTGTGGCTGCACTCAGACTGGCGTGGGCTATCTGAGGAGAGACAGATGGTGGCTGTAAGTCTTTGGCTGCCCTCAGACTGGCGTGGGATGTCTGGGGAGGGGTGGATGGTGACTAGGTTTCAGGACGCCCTCAGACAGCGTGGGCTGTCTGGGGAGAGGCGGATGGTGGCTGTAAGTCTCTGGCTGCCCTCAGACTGGCGTGGGCTGTCTGGGGAGAGGTGGATGGTGGCTGTAAGTTTCTGGCTGCCCTCAGACTGGCGTGGGCTGTCCGAGGAGAGGCGGATGGTGGCTGTAAGTCTCTGGCTGCCCTCAGACTGGCATGGGCTGTTCGGGGAGAGATGGATGGTGGCTGTAAGTCTTTGGCTTCCTTCAGACTAGTGTTGGCTGTCTGGGGAGAGATGGATGGTGGCTGTAAGTCTGTGGCTGCACTCAGACTGGCGTGGGCTATCTGAGGAGAGACAGATGGTGGCTGTAAGTCTCTGGCTGCCCTCAGACTGGCGTGGGATGTCTGGGGAGGGGTGGATGGTGACTAGGTTTCAGGACGCCCTCAGACAGCGTGGGCTGTCTGGGGAGAGGCGGATGGTGGCTGTAAGTCTCTGGCTGCCCTCAGACTGGCGTGGGCTGTCTGGGGAGAGGTGGATAGTGGCTGTAAGTCTCTGGCTGCCCCCAGACTGGCGTGGGCTGTCCGGGGAGAGGTGGATGGTGGCTGTAAGTCTCTGGCTGCCCTCAGACTGGCGTGGGCTGTCTGGGGAGAGGTGGATGGTGGCCGTAAGTCTCTGGCTGCCCTCAGACTGGTGTGGGCTGTCTGGGGAGAGGTGGATGGTGGCTGTAAGTCTCTGGCTGCCCTCAGACTGGCGTGGGCTGTCTGGGGAGAGGTGGATGGTGGCTGTAAGTCTGTGGTTCCCCTTAGACTGGTGTAGGCTGTCTGGGGAGAGGCAGATGAGGCTGTAAGTCTCTGGCTGCCCTCAGACTGGCGTGGGCTGTCCGAGGAGAGCCGGATGGTGGCTGTAAGTCTCTGGCTGCCCTCAGACTGGCGTGGGCTGTCTGGGGAGAGGTGGATGGTGGCTGTAAGTCTCTGGCTGCCCTCAGACTGGTGTGGGCTGTTCGGGGAGAGGTGGATGGTGGCTGTAAGTCTCTGGCTGCCCTAAGACTGGCGTGGGCTGTCTGGGGAGAGGTGGATGGTGGCTTTAAGTCTGTGGTTCCCCTTAGACTGGTGTAGGCTGTCTGGGGGGAGGCAGATGAGGCTGTAAGTCTCTGGCTGCCCTCAGACTGGCGTGGGCTGTCCGAGGAGAGCCGGATGGTGGCTGTAAGTCTCTGGCTGCCCTCAGACTGGCGTGGGCTGTCTGGGGAGAGGTGGATGGTGGCTTTAAGTCTGTGGTTCCCCTTAGACTGGTGTAGGCTGTCTGGGGGGAGGCAGATGAGGCTGTATGTCTCTGGCTGCCCTCAGACTGGCGTGGGCTGTCTGGGGAGAGGTGGATGGTGGCTGTAAGTCTCTGGCTGCCCTCAGACTGGCGTGGGCTGTCTGGGGAGAGGTGGATGGTGGCTGTAAGTCTCTGGCTGCCCTCAGACTGGCGTGGGCTGTCTGGGGAGAGGTGGATGGTGGCTGTAAGTCTCTGGCTGCCCTCAGACTGGCGTGGGCTGTCCGGGGAGAGGTGGATGGTGGCTGTAAGTCTCTGGCTGCCCTCAGACTGGCGTGGGCTGTCCGAGGAGAGGCGGATGGTGGCTGTAAGTCTGTGGCTGCCCTCAGACTGGCGTGGACTGTCTGGGGAGAGACGGATGGTGGCTGTAAGTCTCTGGCTGCCCTCAGACTGGCGTGGGCTGTCTGGGGAGAGGTGGATGGTGGCTGTAAGTTTCTGGCTGCCCTCAGACTGGCGTGGGCTGTCTGGGGAGAGGCGGATGGTGGCTGTAAGTCTGTGGCTGCCTTCAGACTGGCGTGGGCTGTCCGGGGAGAGGTGGATGGTGGCTGTAAGTCTCTGGCTGCCCTCAGACTGGCGTGGGCTGTCTGGGGAGAGGCGGCTGGTGGCTATAAGTCTCTGGCTGCGCTCAGTGTGGGTAACTAACTCGAGCAGATCTATATGATGGATATGAGGGATGCCTCCTCCACAAAGGCTCACCTATAGTATGTATACTGAATATGTCAGCTGAATACCCCCAGAGACATTAGGGGCGTAGTGTGCAGCGTCTGGCTGTAGGTCTGTGGCTGCCCTCAGACTGGGCAACTCGGCTGGATCTATATGATGAATATGAGGGGGTCTCGGGGGGGCTTCAGATACACAGTCATCTTTCAGTGACGTTGCGGCCGCATTAGTCTTCCCAGGATTTATGATGCGGAGCGCTGCGTTTTAGTGGGTCAGGCGATGGACAGAGCATCGTCTCCTGTCTGATTTATGTCTGTCTGGAGAAGCATCTCTGGGAGCCACAAATCAAACATTATCTGACAGATAATGATTGCACGGCGGAAGCATCGAGCATTAGGTAACCGGATAACGGCGGGCGCCATGGCCAGGCCCTCATTCCTCCGCGCTAATCTGTGAGGACTGCTGCTCTCATCATCATCCATATCCTAAAGATTCACCACAATTCAAATACCCCGATATAAAGCGAATCTGTGGGGACATTATCACTGCTGCCCTCATCATCCTCATCCTAAAGATTCACCACAATTCAAATACCCCGATATAAAGCTAATCTGTGGGGACATTATCACTGCTGCCCTCATCATCCTCATCCTAAAGATTCACCACAAATCAAACACCCCGATATAAAGCTAATCTGTGGGGACATTATCACTGCTGCCCTCATCATCCTCATCCTAAAGATTCACCACAAATCAAACACCCCGATATAAAGCTAATCTGTGGGGAACGCTGCCCATATCATCCTCATCCTAAAGATTCACCGCAATCCAAACACACCAATATAAAGCTAAGCTGTGGGGACATTATCACTTCTGCCCTCATCATCCTTATCCTAAAGATTCACTACAATCCTAACACCCCGATCTTAAGTATGAAATTCTTCCACCCCAACGGCTCAGCAATGAAAACAGAGAAATATCTTCATTTGTGGGTCCAGATTTATTACGTTATTATGTCACAGAAAAGTGATATTTCACAAGCTACTACAAGAGACATCCTGAGAGCCGGGCGACAAACAAGAGACGTCGGCAGTTACTGATATCACGGTGATGGTCGCATCTTCCTAACAGGGCACGCTGTACACAGGAGACCACGCCTTCCGGAGCGCAGGACGCTGCTGTGCGCAAGAGACCACGCCTTCAGGAGTGCAGGGCACCGCTGTGCGCAGGAGACCACGCCTCCCGGGGAGTAGGACGCCACTGTGCGCAGTAGACCACGCCTTCAGGAGTGCATGACGCTGCTGTGCGCAAGAGACCATGCCTTCAGGAGAGCAGGACGCCACTGTGCGTAGGAGACCACGCCTCCCGGAGAGCAGGACGCCTCTGTGCGCAGGAGACCACGCCTTCAGGAGTGCAGGGCACCGCTGTGCCCAGGAGACCACGCCTCCCGGAGAGCAGGACGCCTCTGTGCGCAGGAGACCACGCCTTCAGGAGTGCATGACGCTGCTGTGCGCAAGAGACCATGCCTTCAGGAGAGCAGGACGCCACTGTGCGTAGGAGACCACGCCTCCCGGAGAGCAGGACGCCGCTGTGCGCAGGAGACCACGCCTTCAGGAGTGCATGATGCTGCTGTGCGCAAGAGACCATGCCTTCAGGAGAGCAGGACGCCACTGTGTGCAGGAGACCACGCCTCCCGGAGAGCAGGACGCCTCTGTGCGCAGGAGACCACGCCTCCCGGAGAGCAGGACGCCGCTGTGCGCAGGAGACCACGCCTTCAGGAGTGCATGATGCTGCTGTGCGCAAGAGACCATGCCTTCAGGAGAGCAGGACGCCACTGTGTGCAGGAGACCACGCCTCCCGGAGAGCAGGACGCCTCTGTGCGCAGGAGACCACGCCTTCAGGAGTGCATGATGCCGCTGTGCGCAAGAGACCATGCCTTCAGGAGTGCAGGATGCCGCTGTGTGCAGGAGACCACGCCTCCCGGAGAGCAGGACACCGCTGTGCGCAGGAGACCACGCCTCCCGGAGAGCAGGATGCCGCTGTGCGCAGGAGACCACGCCTTCAGGAGTGCATGATGCTGCTGTGCGCAAGAGACCACGCCTTCAGGAGAGCAGGACGCCACTGTGCGCAGGAGACCACGCCTCCCGGGGAGCAGGACGCCACTGTGCGCAGGAGACCACGCCTCCTGAAGAGCAGGACGCCTCTGTGCGAAGGAGACCACGCCTTCAGGAGTGCATGATGCCGCTGTGCACAAGAGACCACACCTTCAGGAGAGCAGGGCACCAATGTGTGCAGAAGAGAACATCTTAAAGGAGAGCAGGACGCCGCTGTGCACAGGAGATCACGCCTTCAGGAGCACATGATGCTGCTGTGCGCAAGAGACCACGCCTTCAGGAGAGCAGGACACCGCTGTGCGCAGAAGACCACGCCTTCAGGAGCGCATGACGCTGCTGACCACGCCTTCAGGAGAGCAGGACGCCGCCGTGCGCAGGAGACCACGCCTTCAAGACAGCAGGACGCCGCTGTGCGCAGGAGACCACGCCTTCAGGAGAGCAGGACACCGCTGTGCGCAGGAGATCACGCCTTCAGGAGAGCAGGACGCCAGAGACCACGCCTTCAGGAGAGTAGGACGCCGCTGTGCGCAGGAGACCACGCCTTGAGGAGAGCAGGACGCCACTGTGTGCAGGAGACCACGCCTTCGGGAGCGCAATCACTTTAGAGGGAACCCGAGGTGAGAGGGTTATGGAGGCTGCCATATATATTTCCTGTTAAACAATACCAGTTGCCTGCCAGCCCTGCTGATCTCTCTGGCTGCAGTAGTGTCTGAATCACACACTTGAAACAAGCATGCAGCTAATCTTGTCAGATCTGACAATAATGTCAGAAACACCTGATCTGCTGCATGCTTGTTCAGGGGCTATGGCTAAAAGTATTAGAGGCAGAGGATCAGCAGGACAGCCAGGCAACTGGTATTGTGTAACAGGAAATAAATATGGCAGCCTCCATATACCTTCCACCCTTTTGCCTGCAGAATCACCCAGGTATGGCCAATCCCCAAAGGGCCAAGGACCTCACACATTACTGACACAGCTGAAACGAATGGATGGGACTAAATCAGTAAAGGTTCATCAAGCTGAGCCCCTTCCTCCATTCCTCTGTCCACCCTGCACACTGGCCTGGCTGTGGCCCCCCAGTTATATCAGGCAGAGGATGAGAGCTCCTCCCTCCGTCCACCCTGCACACTGGCCTGGCTGTGCCCCCCAGTTATATCAGGCAGCGGATGAGAGCGCCTCCCTCCGTCCACCTTGCACACTGGCCTGGCTGTGGCCCCCCAGTTATATCAGGCAGAGGATGAGAGCTCCTCCCTCCATCCACCCTGCACACTGGCCTGGCTGTGGCCCCCCAGTTATATCAGGCAGAGGATGAGAGCCCCTCCCTCCGTCCACCCTGCACACTGGCCTGGCTGTGGCCCCCCAGTTATATCAGGCAGAGGATGAGAGCCCCTCCCTCCGTCCACCCTGCACACTGGCCTGGCTGTAGCCCCCCAGTTATATCAGGCAGAGGATGAGAGCCTCTCCCTCCGTCCATCCTGCACACTGGTCTGGCTGTGCCCCCCCCAGTTACAGTCTATCAGGCAGAGGATGAGAGCCCCTCCCTCCGTCCACCCTGCACACTGGCCTGGCTGTGGCCCCCCAGTTATATCAGGCAGAGGATGAGAGCTCCTCCCTCCATCCACCCTGCACACTGGCCTGGCTGTGGCCCCCCAGTTATATCAGGCAGAGGATGAGAGCCCCTCCCTCCGTCCACCCTGCACACTGGCCTGGCTGTGGCCCCCCAGTTATATCAGGCAGAGGATGAGAGCTCCTCCCTCCGTCCATCCTGCACACTGGTCTGGCTGTGGCCCCCCCCAGTTATATCAGGCAGAGGATGAGAGCCCCTCCCTCCGTCCATCCTGCACACTGGTCTGGCTGTGGCCCCCCCAGTTACAGTATATCAGGCAGAGGATGAGAGCCCCTCCCTCCGTCCACCCTGCACACTGGCCTGGCTGTGGCCCCCCCAGTTATATCAGGCAGAGGATGAGAGCCCCTCCCTCCGTCCACCCTGCACACTGGCCTGGCTGTGGCCCCCCAGTTATATCAGGCAGAGGATGAGAGCCCCTCCCTCCGTCCACCTTGCACACTGGCCTGGCTGTGGCCCCCCAGTTATATCAGGCAGAGGATGAGAGCTCCTCCCTCCATCCACCCAGCACACTGGCCTGGCTGTGGCCCCCCAGTTATATCAGGCAGAGGATGAGAGCTCCTCCCTCCATCCACCCTGCACACTGGCCTGGCTGTGGCCCCCCAGTTATATCAGGCAGAGGATGAGAGCTCCTCCCTCCATCCACCCTGCACATTGGCCTGGCTGTGGCCCCCCAGTTATATCAGGCAGAGGATGAGAGCCCCTCCCTCCGTCCACCCTGCACACTGGCCTGGCTGTGGCCCCCCAGTTATATCAGGCAGAGGATGAGAGCTCCTCCCTCCGTCCATCCTGCACACTGGTCTGGCTGTGGCCCCCCCGGTTATATCAGGCAGAGGATGAGAGCCCCTCCCTCCGTCCATCCTGCACACTGGTCTGGCTGTGGACCCCCCAGTTACAGTATATCAGGCAGAGGATGAGAGCCCCTCCCTCCGTCCACCCTGCACACTGGCCTGGCTGTGGCCCCCCCAGTTATATCAGGCAGAGGATAAGAGCCCCTCCCTCCGTCCACCCTGCACACTGGCCTGGCTGTGGCCCCCCAGTTATATCAGGCAGAGGATGAGAGCTCCTCCCTCCGTCCACCCTGCACACTGGCCTGGCTGTGGCCCCCCAGTTATATCAGGCAGAGGATGAGAGCCCCTCCCTCAGTCCACCCTGCACACTGGCCTGGCTGTGGCCCCCCAGTTATATCAGGCAGAGGATGAGAGCCCCTCCCTCCGCCCACCCTGCACACTGGCCTGGCTGTGGCCCCCCTCCCCCCCCCCCCCCAGTTATATCAGGCAGAGGATGATAGCCCCTCCCTTCATCCACTCTGCACACTGGCCTGGCTGTGGCCCCCCAGTTATATCAGGCAGAGGATGAGAGCTCCTCCCTCCGTCCACCCTGCACACTGGCCTGGCTGTGGCCCCCCCAGTTATATCAGGCAGAGGAAGAGAGCCCCTCCCTCCGTCCACCCTGCACACTGGCCTGGCTGTGGCCCCCCAGTTATATCAGGCAGAGGATGACAGCTCCTCCCTCCGTCCACCCTGCACACTGGCCTGGCTGTGGCCCCCTAGTTATATCAGGCAGAGGATGAGAGCCCCTCCCTCCGTCCACCCTGCACACTGGCCTGGCTGTGGCCCCCCAGTTATATCAGGCAGAGGATGAGAGCTCCTCCCTCCGTCCACCCTGCACACTGGCCTGGCTGTGCCCCCCAGTTATATCAGGCAGCGGATGAGAGCGCCTCCCTCCGTCCACCCTGCACACTGGCCTGGCTGTGGCCCCCCAGTTATATCAGGCAGCGGATAAGAGCCCCTCCCTCCGTCCACCCTGCACACTGGCCTGGCTGTGGCCCCCCAGTTATATCAGGCAGCGGATGAGAGCGCCTCCCTCCGTCCACCTTGCACACTGGCCTGGCTGTGAGCCCCCCACCCCCAGTTATATCAGGCAGAGGATGAGAGCCCCTCCCTCCGTCCACCCTGCACACTGGCCTGGCTGTGGCCCCCCAGTTATATCAGGCAGAGGATGAGAGCTCCTCCCTCCGTCCACCCTGCACACTGGCCTGGCTGTGCCCCCCAGTTATATCAGGCAGCGGATGAGAGCGCCTCCCTCCGTCCACCCTGCACACTGGCCTGGCTGTGCCCCCCAGTTATATCAGGCAGAGGATGAGAGCTCCTCCCTCCGTCCACCCTGCACACTGGCCTGGCTGTGCCCCCCAGTTATATCAGGCAGCGGATGAGAGCGCCTCCCTCCGTCCACCCTGCACACTGGCCTGGCTGTGGCCCCCCAGTTATATCAGGCAGAGGATGAGAGCTCCTCCCTCCGTCCACCTTGCACACTGGCCTGGCTGTGGCCCCCCCAGTTATATCAGGCAGAGGATGAGAGCCCCTCCCTCCGTCCACCCTGCACACTGGCCTGGCTGTGGCCTTGCAGCTCTGGAGTTGGACACAACCAGCACCCAAATCTCACTATTTTACAATCTGCCAAGAAAATATAATTATGGTACCGGGCAGCACGGTGACGTAGTGGTTAGTGCTCTTACCTTGCAGCGCTGGGTCCCCACTTCGTATCCCAGCCAGGGCACTATCTGCATGGAGTTTGTATGTTCTCCCCGCGTCTGTGTGCGTTTCTTCCCAAAATATACAGATAAGATAATTGGCTCCCCCCTAAATTGGCACCAAACTATGATACACGCACTACACCAGCGTTTTTCAACCGTTGTGCTAGTGTGCCGCGGGATGTTTCCTGGTGTGCCGTACAGGTCTGGCCTCTCGCCAGACCTGTTCCTACTGTAGGGCCCAGGAGGGGGGAAGCAGCGCTAGAAGGAGGGGCAGTGGAGGCAGCGGTGGAGAGGGGGGAAATATCCCCCCCCCCCTCACCTGGGACCCCTCCTTCTGCCTCTCTCCCCCTCCATTTAGCGGTGGCAAGTGCGGGCTCGGCGGCGGCGGGGAGACATGCACAGAATTACTCACCACTTCCACGTTCCAAGCGCCGGCAGCGTCATGTCGTCACACATCTCCGCCTTCAATGCCGCCCACTGTGCTTCCGCTAATCAGGAAGCACAGTGGGCGGCATTGAAGGCGGAGATCTGTGACGACATGACGTTGCCGGTGCTTGGAACGCAGAAGTGGTGAGTAATTCTCCGCATGTCTCCTCGCCGCCGAGCCGCACTTGCCACCGCTAAATGGAGGGGGAGAGAGGCAGAAGGAGGGGTCCCAGGTGAGGGAGGGGGGGGGATATTTCCTCCCTCCCCACCGCTGCCTCCACTGCCCCTCCTTCTAGCGCTGCTTCCCCCCTCCTGGGCATCTATACTGGGGGCAATTCAACTAGCTATACTGGGGGCAACTAAACTAGCTATACTGGGGGCAACTAAACTAGCTATACTGGGGGCAACTAAACTAGCTATACTGGGGGCAACTAAACTACCTACACTGGGGGCAACTAAACTACCTACACTGGGGGCAACTAAACTACCTACACTGGGGGCAACTAAACTACCTACACTGGGAGCAACTAAACTACCTACACTGGGAGCAACTAAACTAGCTATACTGGGCACTATACTGGGGCACTACCTACCTATACTGGGCACTACCTACCTATACTGGACACTATGCTAGCTATACTGAACACTATGCTAGCTATACTGGACACTATGCTAGCTATACTGAGCACTATACTAGCTATACTGGGCACCATGCTAGCTATACTGGGCACTATACTAGCTATCTGGGCACTATACTAGCTATCTGGGCACTATACTAGCTATACTGGGCACTATACTAGCTATACTGGGCACTATACTATACTAGCTATACTGGGCACTATACTAGCTATACTGGGCACTACCTACCCATACTGGGCACTATACAGGGGCACTACCTATCCATACTGGGACTATACTAGCTATACTGGGGCACTATACTTGGGTAACTACACTAACCATACTGGGGCAACTAAACTCCCTATACTGGGGCAACTATGCTAGCTATCTAGCTATGCAGCCGACCCCCCCATAGCCTGCTGCGCACGGCACTGTCCACTAGGTCGCGCAAACACCCCCCCCCCCCCCACCCCACCCCCGGAAAAGGTTGGGAACCACTGCACTACACAATACATACATAGACATATGACTTTAGGTGGGGATTAGACTGTGAGCTCCTCTGAGGGACAGTTAGTGACAATACAATATATTCTGTACAGCGCTGCAGCAGATGTTGGCACTATATAAATAATAATAATAGTAAGTACTGTAACGTCAGACTTTGAGAAGTCCTTCTCGCTGAGCAGTCCTCGGCCAGGCTGGAATTCATGCTCTTTGCGTCAGAGTTTTTCTGATTTCGCTGAGACACGTGTCATTCTGGAATAGAAGCTTTCTGTGATGAGCCAAGAGTGGGCGGGGCTGTGGAATAAGGCCACGCCCTTTCCCTACTGTCCCGGATCGCACCCACAAAAATGGGTCGTTTATTTCGGACGCTGAATGGCGGGTTTGAAAAAATCTACACTTTCCATTTGAATAAATGTAAGCGGTTGTTCAGGCGAAGGTTACACTGTGTGACGGCGCCTGTGCAATCGCCATAGTCCATGCCTTGTCCCCGGACGCAGTGTCGTTAGCCAGCGATGAGGAGAAACAACAGCTGCCAATGTCTGCTAATCCCCCGCCTGCCGTTCCAGGTGCGGTTCTGAAAGGTTTCAAGAAATTCTGCTTATATACAAAGCGCTCCAAACGCCACTTGCCATTTCCAGCGTTTGACGGCGCTCAGATACACGCTCACCGGCGCCCGTCTGATCCCGGGGATTGGTGGAGAGTACTGTGACATGCCAGGCATCCATGTGCGAGAACAGCGAACGCGTGACGCCATATCTATACGGCCTGTGCTGCAGCCTCACTTTAAAGTGGAGCTGAACTCTTGCTCAGGACAGAAGGAAAACAGAGAAATGCACCCTGTTTGTATTTAGAGAGTTTAGCCTGTCTGATTCCCCCTCATCTGTGACTAATCACAAGTTGTAATTTGATGTCCTCCCTGTGTCACATGACTGCCATGGCAGAGATGGCAGATAAGCTCATTTGAAAGCACAGGATGCTAACAATATGTCTGCCTCCAAGAAAGTAGGAAGTAGACACATTGGGTATTAATTTTAGGATTTGTATCAGCTGTAACAGAGACAAGTTTTTCTGTAAAGCTAATTATGCTGTTGCTTATCTTTCAGAGCAGAGAGGAAGTTCTGAGTTCAGGTGCGCGTTATGCCAGTGCTGTGACTGAATCGTGTAAACCGTTAGGTGGATGGTAAAGGTGGTAAAATTCCTATAAAGCAGCCTGTGTTATACTCCTCAGCAGCAGAGCCCCCTGCAGGCCACGGTACAGGATACACCATGGCAGCGCATGATCGCTGGACGCATCAGAAGATCTCACTCCTGGGCAATCAGAGCTCGTCTGTCACATCACATCAGAGAGACGGGCGCTGTGTGCTGCCACCTGGCGCCCGCAGGCCGCTGCCTACACTGGCTGACGAGTATCATGGCCGCCCGTAGCCAGCCAAGGTGAACAGGTCAGCTCGCTGTCAGAGCTTGGCCGATGGACGGACGGCAGTGCAGCAGGAATACACCCAAACCGGCCATCTGTTCTGGCAGATCACACTATGTATAATGGCAGAGCTGGATGCAATATTCTGATGTCTGCTCGTGCTACAGAGAGGACATACCGTGCAATAACCGCCAGCAATTATCGTTCTATAACCCTAGGGGCCAATCAGCAATCGTCTTTCTATAACCCATACTGACTAGCCTTAGGCATTGAGGTGTACCACATTTGTGCATGCAATGAGGTGTAATTGTTTGTGCATGCATTGGGGTGTGCCACATTTGTGCATGGGTTGAGGTGTACCACGCTTGTGCATGCATTGAGGTGTACCATGTTTGTGCATGTGTTTAGGTGTACCACGCTTGTGCATGCATTAAGGTGTACCACGTTTGCGCATGCGTTGAGGTGTACCACATTTGTGCATGTGTTGGTGTACCCAGTTTGCGCATGCAGTAAAGTGTACCACGTTTGTGCATGCGTTGAGGTGTGCCACGCTTGTGCATGCGTCGAGGTGTACCACATTTGTGCATGCGTTGAGGTGTACCACGCTTGTGCATGCATTGAGGTGTACCACGCTTGTGCATGCGTTTAGGTGTACCACGCTTGTGCATGTGTTTAGGTGTACCACGCTTGTGCATGCGTTGAGGGGTAACACATTTGTGCATGCAGTGAGGTGTACCACGTTTGCGCATGCAGTGAGGTGTACCACGTTTGCGCATGCAGTGATGTGTACCCCGTTTGCGCATGCAGTGAGGTGTACCCCGTTTGCGCATGCAGTGAGGTGTACCCCGTTTGCGCATGCAGTGAGGTGTACCCCGTTTGCGCATGCAGTGAGGTGTACCACGTTTGCGCATGCAGTGAGGTGTACCACGTTTGCGCATGCAGTGAGGTGTACCACGTTTGCGCATGCAGTGAGGTGTACCACGTTTGCGCATGCAGTGAGGTGTACCACGTTTGCGCATGCAGTGAGGTGTACCACGTTTGCGCATGCAGTGAGGTGTACCACGTTTGCGCATGCAGTGAGGTGTACCACGTTTGCGCATGCAGTGAGGTGTACCACGTTTGCGCATGCAGTGAGGTGTACCCCGTTTGCGCATGCAGTGAGGTGTACCCCGTTTGCGCATGCAGTGAGGTGTACCCCGTTTGCGCATGCAGTGAGGTGTACCACGTTTGCGCATGCAGTGAGGTGTACCACGTTTGCGCATGCAGTGAGGTGTACCACGTTTGCGCATGCAGTGAGGTGTACCACGTTTGCGCGTGTGTTGAGGTGTAACGTTTGTACACCTCGTTTGCACTGCGTGGTGTAGCGTTTGTCACCTGCGTTGTATAGAATGCCCAGTCACTGACTCGTCCTGCTACACACACATGGTGACCGCAGCCTTTCAAACTCTGAACTTCCCCACTTTGCAATCCGCTGAGAGCCAGAGACTTTGCGTAACGCGACAGCGGCCATTTTGCTGCGGCCATGTAACGCAAGGACAAAGGAACGATGTAGCCCTGGAGGTCCCGTCCTCAGCAGATTGATAGGATCGTTTGTCACAAAAAAGAGGGAACCCCCTTTAAATCTGCCACTCTGAATCATGTCCGCTCCGCAGGACGCGCGTTCATCATGCCAGTCCGCAGGTTGGTAAAAATAGCGCGGACGCTGCCGCCAGTACAGCTAACTAAAAATATCCTCCTGGCCCCGAGCGGGGGATGATTTTGTGATGAAATTGCATTGCGGCAATTGTTGCGTTTGTTCAGATTTCTTCTCTCTCTCTCAACTCCCCGGAAACTATTTTGCGAGAAGGAGAGGAGGCGTCGCTCGGGAGCTGGGCGGGGGAGGGGCTGGCAAGATCAAATGGCAGCGCAGCCAATGGAGAGGGGAGAACAGAGGACGTCTAAAAGACCTGTTGGTACAGCTGTCAGTTTTTAGAGACTGAATGGGGGGATGGGGGGGATGCGGCTGTTGGATGGGGGGGGGGGAGGCGGCTGTTGGGTGGGGGGAGGGAATCTATACAGCTCATCAATTCTACTTGTTTTCTGTTATGTCCCAATAATGCTATCATTTCTCTATTCAGTATTCCGCACATAGACAGCTGCCAGAAATCCCGCTATCGGCATTAATTAGCCCCCCCTTCCCCCTAATCACACCGAGAAATGTGCTGAAAATAACTTCCTCTGGAATGGGAAATCTCTTGTTAGAAGTACAGGTGGCGTTTCTCGCGCCGCCCGACATTTGCCATAAACGAGTATCGTGATTATTCCACCGCCAGCCTAGGTTTCATACTCTGCTTGCACTACTATTCAGGTTGTTTCCTCTTCCTGCATGAGTAATGAGCATTACCTGTTACTTGGTTTCCACACCTGCACTGACTGAGTGACTAACAGCAGCTTGGACTCTCCTACTCTGACAGCGGAAGCCTCCCACTCTGGCACAGGACCCTCCCACTCGGATGGTGTGCCCCTCCCAGTCTGGCGGCGGGACCCTCCCAGTCTGGCGGCGGGACCCTCCCAGTCTGGCGGCGGGACCCTCCCAGTCTGGCGGTGGGACCCTCCCAGTTTGACGGCGGGACCCTCCCAGTTTGGCGGCGGGACCCTCCCAGTTTGGCGGCGGCAGGACCCTCCCAGTCTGGCAGTGGGACCCTCCCAGTATGGCGGCGGCGGGACCGTCCCAGTCTGACGGCGGCGGGACCCTCCCAGTCTGACGGCGGCGGGACCCTCCCAGTCTGACGGCGGCGGGACCCTCCCAGTCTGACGGCAGGACCCTGACTATGGTTTTAGCGTACCGCAACGTCCCTAATTCGCTGGTGAGGTCCTTTCTATATACTGATTCCCCTTGTGAGATTGGGGAGGCTGCCATTGTGTGACCCAAGAGGGCCGGAAGCCCCTGAAGAAAGGAAGACAGCGCAGGCCCATTCGCCACATCCACGCTGCAGGAAACACACCTGCTGTCACCACACTAGTCAATTGGATTTCCATGCGATTGTTCCGGTTGTGTTTTTCCATTCATTATAATGTGTTTTCAGGAATTTGTTGGCAGACATGCACTGCGCTTCCGCCGTGAATTGTAACAAACGGATGAGGCTGTCAGTCAGAGCAGTCTGCGCACTTCTGCTGTCACTGCGGAATGTGTTGTGTTGACAGAAACGCGTCTGAAATCGCAAAAGTGGGGAGGGGCCTTACCAGGCTGGGTGTGGAAAGCTTCTCCACCATACTGTGAACCCATCGGTCGCATGCTGGTTCCAGGTGTGGCTCTGCTGGCTGCATGCTTAATCCTGGCGTCAGTGACTAGATTAGTGCAGGTGTTGATAATGAACTACAATCGACTCCTGCTATGTGCAGTGAAGTACAGTACTTGTGTGCAGCAGGCTGGAGATAATCAGCAGTCTGTACTCCAAACAGTTCTGTTGCCATGGTTACAGAGCATAGCACGTTTTCTTAGTCTGTCAGGCGGATAGGTTTGTGCCGCGCCCTTCTGTGGAAATATAACTATAGTTTTGTTCCCTGCAGAGGGGCTCATGCCGGAGGGTCCGCCCACAATGACAATGCAAAGGGGCCTCCGAACGCACATCATTGTCACGCAGCCCCTCGCGTTTTCTGACGGCGCAGGAAGGGTTAAGCCTGGCGCTGCGTTTCCTGCTTGCTGGGCTGTGATTTCTGCTCCTCGCGTGTTTAACATTTAATCGCGGTCATGTATAATTAACGGCGATCTCGCGGCTGCTGCTGAATATGGGGCAGGAAGGAGGCAGGCGGCGCATTCGGCGAGCTACCGGTTCCTTGTTACAGATCCGCGACCGGCGAGTCCCCCTCGCTCACCCCTAGCTGCTCTGACTCTTATAAGGGTACGGCGTCCATGCTGGGGGGAGGGGAAGACAGAGGACCCCCATCCTCTGATTCTGGGGTCCCCCCACACGCCGCGCATAGCGCGGGGGACGTCAACTGGTCACAGGCAATACATTATAGTTAATGATAAATCGCACAGAATCAATACGGAATAAGTATTTAAAGAGCAACTTCAGCAAAAAGGAGGAAAAAATAAATCAATACATTGTAAAGTTAAAAAATAGAGATCAAGAAATGATTGATATTTGTCATGTAATTTGCTCATATTGTTTGATCCACAATATACCTGCAGGTCATCACCTTTACTGCTGGCAGACATGAAAAAAAACCAGACAGGACCAACTGCCATTATCTTATAACCACACCCACTAACAATGCGATAGGCTGAACAGTTGTTTTCTATAGATATACTGTACATATGCACAGAGGGAGATGCTTGCTTGGCAGTTGGAAACAGCTGTTAATTCCCACAATGCAACAAGGCTCACAGACAGGAAAACAGTCAGGACCATGGTCATGACATCACACTGTGGGAGGCAGGGCTGTGGAGTCGGAGTCGGAGAGTCGGAGTCGGGGCAATTTTGGGTGCCTGGAGTCGGAGTCGGGAAAAAATGCACCGACTCAGACTCATAATGAATTTAAACTGTAATTAAAATAGAAAATATGATACAATGTTCTATTTCTCAGATAATAGTCATAAATAATTTATATATACAGCAATAGCTGTGCTTAGTCCACAAAAATGAAATAAACCAATCAAAATTAGTTACTTGTGCTGCTTCAATAAAGCAGTCCCCGTATTTTTAAGGTCAGATATACATATCTGATTGTGACTGTATATATGATGTGTACATCGGAATCTCATATATACTAAATAACATCTATGCTGTAAGAATAAAGCCTGATGTGTAGCTGTGTCACTAATAGAGATGGTCAATGAGATGGAAATAATTCTGCATTGATGCTGGTTTATGCAAATGTATGCACTCCCTTTGCTCATGAAATCAAATAATTTGATATGTTGATAAAATTTGGTTTGGTGACTACAAATTAAATGGTACCTGAGACGGATGAAAAGTAAAGTGTTATACATACCTGGGGCTTCCTCCAGCCCCCTTCAGGCTAATCAGTCCCTCGTTGTCCTCCTCCACCTGGATCTTCTGCTATGAGTCCTGGTAATTCAGCCAGTCAGCGCAGTCCGGCCGCTTGCCGCTTCCACAGCCAGGAGCGTTCTGCACCTGCGCAATGGTGCTGCACAGGTGTAGTACGCTCCCGGCGGCGGAGTGTGTGCATGTGCACTACGCCTGACTGGCTCAAGTACCTGGACTCATAGCAGAAATCCAGGTGGCAGAGGAGGACAGCGAGGGACTGATTAGCCTGAAAGGGGCTGGAGGAAGCCCCAGGTATGTATAAAACTTTAATTTCATCTGTCTCAGGTTTACTTTGTTACACAGTAGTACTGTACTCTACATATGCACTCCCCACAGAGCTGCAGGGAATCCACTGAGAATGCTGTGCACATTGAACACAGAGGTGTTGTCTGTCACCCATAAACCTTGTTCAGATTGTGCATGAAGAATGTGTAATAGAGGAAGAATCTCCTCATTCCCCTGCAGAGTACCTGCACATCATTCTTACATGTACCCACACTTACATTGCCTAGGGCCTGATAGACGTTCTTTGTTCCGGTCTGTACCTTTTACAAGTACTCTTACGAAGGACTAGTTTTATTCTATGACTAAGGCTGGTTTCACACCAGGACGTTGCGTTTTAGGGGACATTATGGTCGCACAACGTGCCCCTAACGCAACGCCTGGTGCTCTCTGCTTTGGACGTCAGAGTGAGCCGCGTTGTGCAGCTCACTCTGGCGTCCGTGATGCCGTGATGCGTACTCTTGGACGCATGCGGCATCACGTGGTCCCGCCGGCCATTCGCCGCACAGAGCGGCCGCTTCAGGAAGTAAACACTGCACGTCACTGAGTGCAGTGAATATTAATTAGCCATGTGCCTGGCCGCTCTCCGCTCCTCCCCAACGTTACTGAGCATGTGCAAACAGTCTAACTCTGCCGCTTACAAAGTACTGCATGCAGTACGTTATATAATGGCGCAGCGTTACAATGTAACGCAACGTGGGCACTGTGAACAGCCCATTGATTTTTCATTGCTGTGCGGTGGGGCTGCGTTACAGGCTGCTCTAACGTGCGCCTGTAACGTCCCACTGTGAAACCAGTCTAAAGGGAATAAATATAGTAGTCTACATATCCTTCTCACTTCAGTTGTCTTGTAAAATTCCTAAGCGTTGGCAGTTAGAGACGGATTTCATGTTACATACTTTCAATCAACAAGATTGTAATATGCAAATTAGAGGAGTCGGAGTCGCTGGAATCCTAAACTGAGGAGTCGGAGTCGGAGGATTTTTGTACCGACTCCACAGCCCTGGTGGGAGGGGCTTCTCCACAATATCAGCCATACAGACCCCTCTGATGATCTCTTTGAGAAAAGGTAACGTTTTCTCATGGGAAAGGGGTTATCAGCTACTGATTGGGATGAAGTTCAATCCTTTGGTTTAAATTCCTCTTTAAAGGACCACTATCGCGAAAAAAGTAGGCAGTTAAAATTTGACAGAACCGACAGGTTTTGGACCAGTCCAACTCCTCATGGGGGATTCTCAGGGTTTTCTCTGTTTTCATCAGTATTTCCTGAACCTGTCGGTTCAGGTTTTAACTGCCTATTTTTCTTTGCAATAGTGGTCCTTTAAATAAAAAAGAGATAGAACTCTGATCAGAGGATCCGCATTACCGGCAGAGCATGCAGACCGACAACACTGATCTGATCAGAGGATCCGCATTACCGGCAGAGCATGCAGACCGACAACACTGATCTGATCAGAGGATCCGCATTACCGGCAGAGCATGCAGACCGACAACACTGATCTGATCAGAGAGTCCGCATTACCGGCAGAGCATGCAGACCGACAACACTGATCTGATCAGAGGATCTGCATTACCGGCAGAGCATGCAGACCGACAACACTGATCTGATCAGAGAGTCCGCATTACCGGCAGAGCATGCAGACCGACAACACTGATCTGATCAGAGAGTCCGCATTACCGGCAGAGCATGCAGACCGACAACACTGATCTGATCAGAGAGTCCGCATTACCGGCAGAGCATGCAGACCGACAACACTGATCTGATCAGAGGATCCGCATTACCGGCAGAGCATGCAGACCGACAACACTGATCTGATCAGAGAGTCCGCATTACCGGCAGAGCATGCAGACCGACAACACTGATCTGATCAGAGAGTCCGCATTACCGGCAGAGCATGCAGACCGACAACACTGATCTGATCAGAGGATCCGCATTACCGGCAGAGCATGCAGACCGACAACACTGATCTGATCAGAGGATCCGCATTACCGGCAGAGCATGCAGACCGACAACACTGATCTGATCAGAGGATCCGTATTACCGGCAGAGCATGCAGACCGACAACACTGATCTGATCAGAGGATCCGTATTACCGGCAGAGCATGCAGACCGACAACACTGATCTGATCAGAGGATCTGCATTACCGGCAGAGCATGCAGACCGACAACACTGATCTGATCAGAGGATCCGCATTACCGGCAGAGCATGCAGACCGACAACACTGATCTGATCAGAGGATCCGTATTACCGGCAGAGCATGCAGACCGACAACACTGATCTGATCAGAGGATCCGCATTACCGGCAGAGCATGCAGACCGACAACACTGATCTGATCAGAGGATCCGTATTACCGGCAGAGCATGCAGACCGACAACACTGATCTGATCAGAGGATCCGCATTACCGGCAGAGCATGCAGACCGACAACACTGATCTGATCAGAGGATCCGCATTACCGGCAGAGCATGCAGACCGACAACACTGATCTGATCAGAGGATCCGCATTACCGGCAGAGCATGCAGACCGACAACACTGATCTGATCAGAGGATCCGCATTACCGGCAGAGCATGCAGACCGACAACACTGAAACTACAGGAAAAATTACAAAAGTTGATGCAAATGTTGTTGCTTTGCAAGAAAAGTGGGAAAGGAGCAGCAGTTTGTAAATTCCACCTGCGACTTTCTGCATTTTTCCACACGCCCGATTCTGTGTATTTTTTGCATTTTTTTTAGTTCCATTTTTCTTTTGTTTTTTTCTTTGATTGCCATGTTTTGGTGCATACCAAGGAACTGCATTTACATGATATTGTATGAACTGCGATTAGTGCGATTTTCCTGTGTTTACACTGACTAAAGTTGGCAAGACATTATAAATCTTGAATTGAAAAAAAAATTTGGAAAATCAATTTTTCTGATGTAACATTTGAAAAACCTGACTAATGTACCACGTTCAATATTTCTCCAATTACGAAAAAAAAATTATTGAAAATTCAGAAAAAAATTGTTTGCATCTCTTTGTTAAAAAATTGTCAATTTTGTAAAAAATTGATCCGAAATTTCCACCAGGCCCAAAAAAAAAAAAAAAAAAAAAGCAGGAAATCCAATTGGAATTTTAACTTCAATAATATATATATATATATATATATATATATATATATATATATATATATATATATATATATATATATATATATATATATATATATATATATATATTAGAATTTTTCTGCAGAATTGATTGTTTTCATTGAATTGCTGTAAAATCGAATCATTTGATAGTATCGTGTGTGACCACCGTTAGAATAAATGTGATTCGAGCATCAAATGCAAGATAATAATAGATATGAATTCAGCACTGCCGCAGGATATAAAATGCAACTAAATCGAATACCAGCAATCGATGCCCTTGGCTTGCGTTAGATTTGTGGTGAATTTGCTGAACCACAAATTCAGTTATCAGTGACCGGCCTCTTGTATTTAAAGCTTAATAATAATACTAATAATAGCTCAATTTTTACGCTGCGTATTTCAGCTCTGATTTATCCTCTCATTTTCCTTTACTGCTGACTGAAGTAACTGCTGGTAACCATGGTAACTGTGTACAGCAAGGAGTAAAAAATACCCAGAATTCCCCCAGCATTATATCCATGCAGTACTCGGGGTCTGGCGCGCACCGATGTGACAATCATATAAACAGACCGGCATACAGGTGTCCACCAAATCACATTATGTCCCCCTCATGCCCCCCCCCCACTACCACCTTATCCCCAATTACAGCATCATTATGCAGCATGTCTCCCAAACCCAACATACATGGCCAGCATGTCTCCATAGCAACATACACTGGCAGCATGTCTCCATAGCAACATACATGGCCAGCATGTCTCCATAGCAACATACACTGGCAGCATGTCTCCATAGCAACATGCATGGCCAGCATGTCTCCATAGCAACATACATTGGCAGCATGTCTCCATAGCAACATACATGGGCAGCATGTCTCCATAGCAACATACATTGGCAGCATGTCTCCATAGCAGCATACATTGGCAGCATGTCTCCATAGCAACATACATGGCCAGCATGTCTCCATAGCAACATACATTGGCAGCATGTCTCCATAGCAACATACATTGGCAGCATGTCTCCATAGCAACATACATTGGCAGCATGTCTCCATAGCAACATACATTGGCAGCATGTCTCCATAGCAACATACATTGGCAGCATGTCTCCATAGCAACATACATGGCCAGCATGTCTTCATAGCAACATACATTGGCAGCATGTCTCCATAGCAACATACATTGGCAGCATGTCTCCATAGCAACATACATTGGCAGCATGTCTCCATGGCAACATACATTGGCAGCATGTCTCCATAGTGACATAAATGGGCAGCACCATGACTCAGAAAGAGAAGACCTGGCATACAGAGTGGTGTGGGTGTACAGTGGGGGAGGGGGGGGAGGTATGTGGTGGGGTAAGTGTACAGTGGGGGGTAGGTATGTGGTGGGGTAATTGTGGGGGGGAGGTAGGTATGTAGTGGGGCAAGTGTACAGTGCGGAATATGTATGTGGTGGGGCAAGAATACAGTGGGGGGTAGGTATGTGGTGGGGTAGGAGTACAGTGGGGTAAGTGTACAGTGGGGGGAAGGTATGCAGTGGGGTGTGAGGTAGGAGTACAGTGGGGGGTAGGTATGTGGTGGGGTAAGAATACATGGGGCAGCCGCAGGTAGTGATCTCGTCAGGGGATATAAATGATGTTATTGGGGGGCAGGAAGCGGGTGTTAGGGCTGTAATGCCAGGCGTGATCTGGAGACGCCGGTGACCGATCACCTACCCTGTGAGGACCACCACGAAGTCCATGACGTTCCAGCCGTTCCGCAGGTAGGAGCCTTTATGGAACACGAAGCCCAGAGCGATGATCTTTATCCCGGCCTCAAAGCAGAAGATTCCGATGAAGTACGGTTCTGTGTCGTCCTGTGGGGGGAGGAGAGAGCGGTCATTATATCAGCCTGCAGTCTCTTACACGCCGTTATGTAGGACACTATTCTGTGGCACCCGTCCCCCGTTATGTACAGTGGTTTGCAAAAGTATTCGGCCCCCTTGAAGTTTTCCACATTTTGTCACATTACTGCCACAAACATGAATCAATTTTATTGGAATTCCACGTGAAAGACCAATACAAAGTGCTGTACACGTGAGAAGTGGAACGACAATCATACATCATTCCAAACATTTTTTACAAATCAATAACCTCAAAGTGGGGAGTGCGTAATTATTCAGCCCCCTGGTCTGAGTGCAGTCAGTTGCCCATAGACATTGCCTGATGAGTGCTAATAACTAAATAGAGTGCACCTGTGTGTAATCTAATGTCAGTACAAATACAGCTGCTCTGTGAGGGCCTCAGAGGTTGTCTAGAAGAATATTGGGAGCAACAACACCATGAAGTCCAAAGAACACACCAGACAGGTCAGGGATCAAGTTATTGAGAAATTTAAAGCAGGCTTAGGGTACAAAAAGATTTCCAAAGCCTTGAACATCCCACGGAGCACTGTTCAAGGGATCATTCAGAAATGGAAGGAGTATGGCACAACTGTAAACCTACCAAGACAAGGCCATCCACCTAAACTCACAGGCCGAACAAGGAGAGCGCTGATTAGAAATGCAGCCATGAGGCCCATGGTGACTCTGGACGAGCTGCAGAGATCTACAGCTCAGGTGGGGGAATCTGTCCATAGGACAACTATTAGTCATGCACTGTACAAAGTTGGCCTTTATGGAAGAGTGGCAAGAAGAAAGCCATTGTTAACAGAAAAGCATAAGAAGTCCTGTTTGCAGTTTGCCACAAGCCATGTGGGGGACACAGCAACCATGTGGAAGAAGGTGCTCTGGTCAGATGAGACCAAAATGGAACTTTTTGGCCAAAATGAAAAACGCTATGTGTGGCGGAAAACTAACACTGCACATCACTCTGAACACACCATCCCCACTGTCAAATATGGTGGTGGCAGCATCATGCTCGGGGGGTGCTTCTCTTCAGCAGGGACAGGGAAGCTGGTCAGAGTTGATGGGAAGATGGATGGAGTCAAATACAAGGCAATCTTGGAAGAAAACCTCTTGGAGACTCCAAAAGACTTGAGACTGGGGCTGAGGTTCACCTTCCAGCAGGACAATGACCCTAAACATATAGCCAGGGCAACAATGGAATGGTTTAAAACAAACATATCCATGTGTTAGAATGGCCCAGTCAAAGTCCAGATCTTAATCCAATCGAGAATCTGTGGCAAGATCTGAAAACTGCTGTTCACAAACGCTGTCCATCTAATCTGACTGAGCTGGAGCTGTTTTGCAAAGAAGAATGGGCAAGGATTTCAGTCTCTAGATGTGCAAAGCTGGTAGAGACATACCCTAAAAGACTGGCAGCTGTAATTGCAGCAAAAGGTGCTTCTACAAAGTATTGACTCAGGGGGCTGAATACGCACACACCACTTTGCAGTTATTTATTTGTAAAAAATGTTTGGAGTCATGTATGATTTTCATTTCACTTCTCACGTGTACACCACTTTGTATTGGTCTTTCACATGGAATTCCAATAAAATTGATGCATGTTTGTGGCAGTAATGTGACAAAATGTGGAAAACTTTAAGGGGGCCGAATACTTTTGCAAACCACTGTAGGATACGATTTTGTGGCACCCGTTCCCCGCTATGTAGGACACGATTCTGTGGCACCCGTCCCCTGTTATGTAGGACACGATTCTGTGGCACCCGTCCCCTGTTATGTAGGACACGATTCTGTGGCACCCGTCCCCTGTTATGTAGGACAGGATTCTGTAGCACTCGTCCCCTGTTATGTAGGACACGATTCTGTGGCACCCGTCCCCTATTATGTAGGACAGGATTCTGTGGCACCCGTCCCCTGTTATGTAGGACACGATTCTGTGGCACCCGTCCCCCGTTCTGTAGGACACGATTCTGTGGCACCCGTCCCCTGTTATGTAGGACACGATTCTGTAGCACTCGTCCCCTGTTATGTAGGACAGGATTCTGTGGCACCCGTCCCCTGTTATGTAGGACACGATTCTGTGGCACCCGTCCCCTGTTATGTAGGACACGATTCTGTTGCACCCGTCCCCTGTTATGTAGGACACGATTCTGTGGCACCCGTACCCTGTTATGTAGGACACGATTCTGTTGCACCCGTCCCCTGTTATGTAGGACACGATTCTGTAGCACTCGTCCCCTGTTATGTAGGACACGATTCTGTAGCACCCGTCCCCTGTTATGTAGGACACGATTCTGTGGCACCCGTCCCCTATTATGTAGGACAGGATTCTGTGGCACCCGTCCCCTATTATGTAGGACAGGATTCTGTGGCACCCGTCCCCTGTTATGTAGGACAGGATTCTGTGGCACCCGTCCCCTGTTATGTAGGACACGATTCTGTAGCACTCGTCCCCTGTTATGTAGGACACGATTCTGTGGCACCCGTCCCCTGTTATGTAGGATACGATTCTGTGGCACCCGTCCCCTGTTATGTAGGACAGGATTCTGTGGCACCCGTCCCCTGTTCTGTAGGACACGATTCTGTGGCACCCGTCCCCTATTATGTAGGACACCATTCTGTGGCACCCGTCCCCTATTATGTAGGACACGATTCTGTGGCACCCGTCCCCTGATATGTAGGACAGGATTCTGTGGCACCCGTCCCCTGTTCTGTAGGACACGATTCTGTGGCACCCGTCCCCTGTTATGTAGGACACGATTCTGTAGCACCCGTCCCCTGTTATGTAGGACAGGATTCTGTGGCACCCGTCCCCTGTTATGTAGGACAGGATTCTGTGGCACCCGTCCCCTGTTATGTAGGACACGATTCTGTAGCACCCGTCCCCTATTATGTAGGACAGGATTCTGTGGCACCCGTCCCCTATTATGTAGGACAGGATTCTGTGGCACCCGTCCCCTGTTATGTAGGACAGGATTCTGTGGCACCCGTCCCCTGTTATGTAGGACACGATTCTGTGGCACCCGTCCCCTGTTATGTAGGACACGATTCTGTTGCACCCGTCCCCTGTTATGTAGGACACGATTCTGTGGCACCCGTACCCTGTTATGTAGGACACGATTCTGTGGCACCCGTCCCCTGTTATGTAGGACACCATTCTGTGGCACCCGTCCCCTGTTATGTAGGACACGATTCTGTAGCACCCGTCCCCTGTTATGTAGGACAGGATTCTGTAGCACCCGTCCCCTGTTATGTAGGACACGATTCTGTGGCACCCGTACCCTGTTATGTAGGACACGATTCTGTGGCACCCGTCCCCTGTTATGTAGGACACCATTCTGTGGCACCCGTCCCCTGTTATGTAGGACACGATTCTGTTGCACCCGTCCCCTGTTATGTAGGACAGGATTCTGTGGCACCCGTCCCCTGTTATGTAGGACACGATTCTGTAGCACCCGTCCCCTGTTATGTAGGACAGGATTCTGTAGCACCCGTCCCCTATTATGTAGGACAGGATTCTGTGGCACCCGTCCCCTATTATGTAGGACAGGATTCTGTGGCACCCGTCCCCTGTTATGTAGGACACGATTCTGTGGCACCCGTCCCCTGTTATGTAGGACACGATTCTGTGGCACCCGTCCCCTGTTATGTAGGACACGATTCTGTGGCACCCGTCCCCTGTTATGTAGGACACGATTCTGTGGCACCCGTCCCCTGTTATGTAGGACACGATTCTGTGGCACCCGTCCCCTGTTATGTAGGACACGATTCTGTAGCACTCGTTCCCTGTTATGTAGGACACGATTCTGTGGCACCCGTCCCCTGTTATGTAGGACACGATTCTGTGGCAACCGTCCACTGTTATGTAGGACACGATTCTGTTGCACCCGTCCCCTGTTATGTAGGACACGATTCTGTAGCACTCGTCCCCTGTTATGTAGGACACGATTCTGTGGCACCCGTCCCCCGTTATGTAGGACACGATTCTGTAGCACCCGTCCCCTGTTATGTAGGACACCATTCTGTGGCACCCGTCCCCTGTTATGTAGGACACGATTCTGTGGCACCCGTCCCCTGTTCTGTAGGACACCATTCTGTGGCACCCGTCCCCTATTATGTAGGACAGGATTCCGTGGCACCCGTCCCCTGATATGTAGGACACGATTCTGTGGCACCCGTCCCCTGTTATGTAGGACACGATTCTGTGGCACCCGTCCCCTGTTATGTAGGACACGATTCTGTGGCACCCGTCCCCTGTTATGTAGGACACGATTCTGTGGCACCCGTCCCCTATTATGTAGGACAGGATTCTGTGGCACCCGTCCCCGCTTATGTAGGACACGATTCTGTAGCACCCGTCCCCTGTTATGTAGGACAGGATTCTGTGGCACCCGTCCCCCGTTATGTAGGACACGATTCTGTGGCACCCATCCCCTGTTATGTAGGACACGATTCTGTGGCACCCGTCCCCTGTTATGTAGGACACGATTCTGTGGCACCCGTCCCCTATTATGTAGGACAGGATTCTGTGGCACCCGTCCCCTGTTATGTAGGACACGATTCTGTAGCACTCGTCCCCTGTTATGTAGGACACGATTCTGTGGCACCCGTCCCCTGTTATGTAGGACACGATTCTGTGGCACCCGTCCCCTGTTATGTAGGACACGATTCTGTGGCACCTGTCCCCTGTTATGTAGGACAGGATTCTGTGGCACCCGTCCCCTGTTATGTAGGACACGATTCTGTGGCACCCGTCCCCTGTTATGTAGGACAGGATTCTGTGGCACCCGTCCCCTATTATGTAGGACACGATTCTGTGGCACCTGTCCCCTGTTATGTAGGACAGGATTCTGTGGCACCCGTCCCCTGTTATGTAGGACACGATTCTGTGGCACCCGTCCCCTGTTATGTAGGACACGATTCTGTGGCACCCGTCCCCTGTTATGTAGGACAGGATTCTGTGGCACCCGTCCCCCGTTATGTAGGACACGATTCTGTTGCACCCGTCCCCTGTTATGTAGGACACGATTCTGTGGCACCCGTCCCCTGTTATGTAGGACACGATTCTGTTGCACCCGTCCCCTGTTATGTAGGACAGGATTCTGTGGCACCCGTCCCCTGTTATGTAGGACACGATTCTGTGGCACCCGTCCCCTATTATGTAGGACACGATTCTGTGGCACCCGTCCCCTGTTATGTAGGACACGATTCTGTTGCACCCGTCCCCTGTTATGTAGGACACGATTCTGTGGCACCCGTCCCCTGTTATGTAGGACACGATTCTGTGGCACCCGTCCCGTGTTATGTAGGACAGGATTCTGTGGCACCCGTCCCCTGTTCTGTAGGACAGGATTCTGTGGCACCCGTCCCCTGTTATGTAGGACACGATTCTGTGGCACCCGTCCCCTGTTATGTAGGACACGATTCTGTGGCACCCGTCCCCTGTTATGTAGGACACGATTCTGTGGCACCCGTCCCCTGTTATGTAGGACACGATTCTGTGGCACCCGTCCCCTGTTATGTAGGACACGATTCTGTGGCACCCGTCCCCTGTTCTGTAGGACAGGATTCTGTGGCACCCGTCCCCTATTATGTAGGACACGATTCTGTGGCACCCGTCCCCTGTTATGTAGGACACGATTCTGTGGCACCCGTCCCCTGTTATGTAGGACACGATTCTGTTGCACCCGTCCCGTTATGTAGGACACGATTCTGTAGCACTCGTCCCCTGTTATGTAGGACACGATTCTGTGGCACCCGTCCCCTGTTATGTAGGACACGATTCTGTGGCACCCGTCCCCTGTTATGTAGGACACGATTCTGTGGCACCCGTCCCCTGTTATGTAGGACACGATTCTGTGGCACCCGTACCCTGTTATGTAGGACACGATTCTGTGGCACCCGTCCCCTATTATGTAGGACACGATTCTGTGGCACCCGTCCCCTATTATGTAGGACAGGATTCTGTGGCACCCGTCCCCGCTTATGTAGGACACGATTCTGTAGCACCCGTCCCCTGTTATGTAGGACAGGATTCTGTGGCACCCGTTCCCGGTTATGTAGGACACGATTCTGTGGCACCCGTCCCCCGTTCTGTAGGACAGGATTCTGTGGCACCCGTTCCCGGTTATGTAGGACACGATTCTGTGGCACCCGTCCCCTGTTATGTAGGACACGATTCTGTGGCACCCGTCCCCTGTTATGTAGGACAGGATTCTGTGGCACCCGTCCCCTGTTATGTAGGACACGATTCTGTAGCACCCGTCCCCTGTTATGTAGGACAGGATTCTGTGGCACCCGTCCCCTATTATGTAGGACACGATTCTGTGGCACCCGTCCCCCGTTATGTAGGACACGATTCTGTTGCACCCGTCCCATGTTATGTAGGACACGATTCTGTTGCACCCGTCCCCTGTTCTGTAGGACAGGATTCTCTGGCACCCGTCCCCTGTTATGTAGGACACGATTCTGTTGCACCCGTCCCCTGTTCTGTAGGACAGGATTCTGTGGCACCCGTCCCCTGTTATGTAGGACACGATTCTGTAGCACCCGTCCCCTGTTATGTAGGACACGATTCTGTGGCACCCGTCCCCTATTATGTAGGACAGGATTCTGTGGCACCCGTCCCCTGTTATGTAGGACAGGATTCTGTTGCACCCGTCCCCTGTTATGTAGGACACGATTCTGTGGCACCAGTTCCCGGTTATGTAGGACACGATTCTGTGGCACCCGTCCCCTGTTATGTAGGACACGATTCTGTGGCACCCGTCCCCTGTTATGTAGGACACGATTCTGTGGCACCCGTCCCCTGTTATGTAGGACAGGATTCTGTGGCACCCTTCCCCCGCTATGTAGGACACGATTCTGTGGCACCCGTCCCCTGTTATGTAGGACACGATTCTGTGGCACCCTTCCCCCGCTATGTAGGACACGATTCTGTGGCACCCGTCCCCTGTTATGTAGGACACGATTCTGTGGCACCCGTCCCCTGTTATGTAGGACACGATTCTGTGGCACCCTTCCCCCGCTATGTAGGACACGATTCTGTGGCACCCGTCCCCTGTTATGTAGGACACGATTCTGTGGCACCCGTCCCCTGTTATGTAGGACACGATACTGTGGCACCTGTTCCCGGTTATGTAGGACACGATTCTGTGGCACCTGTTCCCGGTTATGTAGGACACGATTCTGTGGCACCCGTCCCCTGTTATGTAGGACACAATTCTGTGGCACCTGTCCCCCGTTATGTAGGACACGATTCTGTGGCACCCGTCCCCTGTTATGTAGGACACGATTCTGTGGCACCCGTCCCCTGTTATGTAGGACACGATTCTGTGGCACCCGTCCCCTGTTATGTAGGACACGATTCTGTGGCACCCGTCCCCTGTTATGTAGGACACGATTCTGTGGCACCCGTCCCCTGTTATGTAGGACACGATTCTGTGGCACCCGTCCCCTGTTATGTAGGACACGATTCTGTAGCACTCGTTCCCTGTTATGTAGGACACGATTCTGTGGCACCCGTCCCCTGTTATGTAGGACACGATTCTGTGGCACCCGTCCCCTGTTATGTAGGACACGATTCTGTTGCACCCGTCCCCTGTTATGTAGGACACGATTCTGTAGCACTCGTCCCCTGTTATGTAGGACACGATTCTGTGGCACCCGTCCCCCGTTATGTAGGACACGATTCTGTAGCACCCGTCCCCTGTTATGTAGGACACCATTCTGTGGCACCCGTCCCCTGTTATGTAGGACACGATTCTGTGGCACCCGTCCCCTGTTCTGTAGGACACCATTCTGTGGCACCCGTCCCCTATTATGTAGGACAGGATTCCGTGGCACCCGTCCCCTGATATGTAGGACACGATTCTGTGGCACCCGTCCCCTGTTATGTAGGACACGATTCTGTGGCACCCGTCCCCTGTTATGTAGGACACGATTCTGTGGCACCCGTCCCCTGTTATGTAGGACACGATTCTGTGGCACCCGTCCCCTATTATGTAGGACAGGATTCTGTGGCACCCGTCCCCGCTTATGTAGGACACGATTCTGTAGCACCCGTCCCCTGTTATGTAGGACAGGATTCTGTGGCACCCGTCCCCCGTTATGTAGGACACGATTCTGTGGCACCCATCCCCTGTTATGTAGGACACGATTCTGTGGCACCCGTCCCCTGTTATGTAGGACACGATTCTGTGGCACCCGTCCCCTATTATGTAGGACAGGATTCTGTGGCACCCGTCCCCTGTTATGTAGGACACGATTCTGTAGCACTCGTCCCCTGTTATGTAGGACACGATTCTGTGGCACCCGTCCCCTGTTATGTAGGACACGATTCTGTGGCACCCGTCCCCTGTTATGTAGGACACGATTCTGTGGCACCTGTCCCCTGTTATGTAGGACAGGATTCTGTGGCACCCGTCCCCTGTTATGTAGGACACGATTCTGTGGCACCCGTCCCCTGTTATGTAGGACAGGATTCTGTGGCACCCGTCCCCTATTATGTAGGACACGATTCTGTGGCACCTGTCCCCTGTTATGTAGGACAGGATTCTGTGGCACCCGTCCCCTGTTATGTAGGACACGATTCTGTGGCACCCGTCCCCTGTTATGTAGGACACGATTCTGTGGCACCCGTCCCCTGTTATGTAGGACAGGATTCTGTGGCACCCGTCCCCTATTATGTAGGACACGATTCTGTGGCATCCGTCCCCCGTTATGTAGGACACGATTCTGTTGCACCCGTCCTATGTTATGTAGGACACGATTCTGTGGCACCCGTCCCCTGTTATGTAGGACACGATTCTGTTGCACCCGTCCCCTGTTATGTAGGACAGGATTCTGTGGCACCCGTCCCCTGTTATGTAGGACACGATTCTGTGGCACCCGTCCCCTATTATGTAGGACACGATTCTGTGGCACCCGTCCCCTGTTATGTAGGACACAATTCTGTTGCACCCGTCCCCTGTTATGTAGGACACGATTCTGTGGCACCCGTCCCCTGTTATGTAGGACACGATTCTGTGGCACCCGTCCCCTGTTATGTAGGACAGGATTCTGTGGCACCCGTCCCGTTCTGTAGGACAGGATTCTGTGGGACCCGTCCCCTGTTATGTAGGACACGATTCTCTGGCACCCGTCCCCTGTTATGTAGGACACGATTCTGTGGCACCCGTCCCCTGTTATGTAGGACACGATTCTGTGGCACCCGTCCCCTGTTATGTAGGACACGATTCTGTGGCACCCGTCCCCTGTTATGTAGGACACGATTCTGTGGCACCCGTCCCCTATTATGTAGGACACGATTCTGTGGCACCCGTCCCCTGTTATGTAGGACACGATTCTGTGGCACCCGTCCCCTGTTATGTAGGACACGATTCTGTGGCACCCGTCCCCTGTTATGTAGGACACGATTCTGTGGCACCCGTCCCCTGTTATGTAGGACACGATTCTGTGGCACCCGTCCCCTGTTCTGTAGGACAGGATTCTGTGGCACCCGTCCCCTATTATGTAGGACACGATTCTGTGGCACCCGTCCCCTGTTATGTAGGACACGATTCTGTGGCACCCGTCCCCTGTTATGTAGGACACGATTCTGTTGCACCCGTCCCCTGTTATGTAGGACACGATTCTGTAGCACTCGTCCCCTGTTATGTAGGACACGATTCTGTGGCACCCGTCCCCTGTTATGTAGGACACGATTCTGTGGCACCCGTCCCCTGTTATGTAGGACACGATTCTGTGGCACCCGTCCCCTGTTATGTAGGACACGATTCTGTGGCACCCGTACCCTGTTATGTAGGACACGATTCTGTGGCACCCGTCCCCTATTATGTAGGACACGATTCTGTGGCACCCGTCCCCTATTATGTAGGACAGGATTCTGTGGCACCCGTCCCCGCTTATGTAGGACACGATTCTGTAGCACCCGTCCCCTGTTATGTAGGACAGGATTCTGTGGCACCCGTTCCCGGTTATGTAGGACACGATTCTGTGGCACCCGTCCCCCGTTCTGTAGGACAGGATTCTGTGGCACCCGTTCCCGGTTATGTAGGACACGATTCTGTGGCACCCGTCCCCTGTTATGTAGGACACGATTCTGTGGCACCCGTCCCCTGTTATGTAGGACAGGATTCTGTGGCACCCGTCCCCTGTTATGTAGGACAGGATTCTGTAGCACCCGTCCCCTGTTATGTAGGACAGGATTCTGTGGCACCCGTCCCCTATTATGTAGGACACGATTCTGTGGCACCCGTCCCCCGTTATGTAGGACACGATTCTGTTGCACCCGTCCCCTGTTATGTAGGACACGATTCTGTTGCACCCGTCCCCTGTTCTGTAGGACAGGATTCTGTGGCACCCGTCCCCTGTTATGTAGGACACGATTCTGTTGCACCCGTCCCCTGTTCTGTAGGACAGGATTCTGTGGCACCCGTCCCCTGTTATGTAGGACACGATTCTGTAGCACCCGTCCCCTGTTATGTAGGACACGATTCTGTGGCACCCGTCCCCTATTATGTAGGACAGGATTCTGTGGCACCCGTCCCCTGTTATGTAGGACAGGATTCTGTTGCACCCGTCCCCTGTTATGTAGGACACGATTCTGTGGCACCAGTTCCCGGTTATGTAGGACACGATTCTGTGGCACCCGTCCCCTGTTATGTAGGACACGATTCTGTGGCACCCGTCCCCTGTTATGTAGGACACGATTCTGTGGCACCCGTCCCCTGTTATGTAGGACAGGATTCTGTGGCACCCTTCCCCCGCTATGTAGGACACGATTCTGTGGCACCCGTCCCCTGTTATGTAGGACACGATTCTGTGGCACCCTTCCCCCGCTATGTAGGACACGATTCTGTGGCACCCGTCCCCTGTTATGTAGGACACGATTCTGTGGCACCCGTCCCCTGTTATGTAGGACACGATTCTGTGGCACCCTTCCCCCGCTATGCAGGACACGATTCTGTGGCACCCGTCCCCCGTTATGTAGGACACTATACTGTGGCACCCGTCCCCTGTTATGTAGGACACGATTCTGTGGCACCCGTCCCCCGTTATGTAGGACACGATTCTGTGGCACCCATCCCCTGTTATGTAGGACACGATTCTGTAGCACTCGTCCCCTGTTATGTAGGACAGGATTCTGTGGCACCCGTCCCCTGTTATGTAGGACACGATTCTGTGGCACCCGTCCCCTGTTATGTAGGACAGGATTCTGTGGCACCCGTCCCCTGTTATGTAGGACACGATTCTGTGGCACCCGTCCCCTGTTATGTAGGACACGATTCTGTGGCACCCGTACCCTGTTATGTAGGACACGATTCTGTGGCACCCTTCCCCCGCTATGTAGGACACGATTCTGTGGCACCCGTCCCCCGTTATGTAGGACACTATACTGTGGCACCCGTCCCCTATTATGTAGGACAGGATTCTGTGGCACCCGTCCCCTGTTATGTAGGACACGATTCTGTGGCACCCGTCCCCCGTTATGTAGGACACTATACTGTGGCACCCGTCCCCTGTTATGTAGGACACGATTCTGTGGCACCCGTCCCCCGTTATGTAGGACACTATACTGTGGCACCAGTTCCCGGTTATGTAGGACACGATTCTGTGGCACCCGTCCCCTGTTATGTAGGACACTATACTGTGGCACCCGTCCCCTGTTATGTAGGACACGATTCTGTGGCACCCGTCCCCCGTTATGTAGGACACGATTCTGTGGCACCCGTCCCCTGTTATGTAGGACAGGATTCTGTGGCACCCGTCCCCTGTTATGTAGGACACGATTCTGTGGCACCCGTCCCCTGTTATGTAGGACAGGATTCTGTGGCACCCGTCCCCTGTTATGTAGGACACGATTCTGTGGCACCCGTCCCCTGTTATGTAGGACACGATTCTGTGGCACCCGTACCCTGTTATGTAGGACACGATTCTGTGGCACCCTTCCCCCGCTATGTAGGACACGATTCTGTGGCACCCGTCCCCCGTTATGTAGGACACTATACTGTGGCACCCGTCCCCTATTATGTAGGACAGGATTCTGTGGCACCCGTCCCCTGTTATGTAGGACACGATTCTGTGGCACCCGTCCCCCGTTATGTAGGACACTATACTGTGGCACCCGTCCCCTATTATGTAGGACAGGATTCTGTGGCACCCGTCCCCTGTTATGTAGGACACGATTCTGTGGCACCCGTCCCCTGTTATGTAGGACACTATACTGTGGCACCCGTCCCCTGTTATGTAGGACACGATTCTGTGGCACCCGTCCCCCGTTATGTAGGACAGGATTCTGTGGCACCCGTCCCCTGTTATGTAGGACACGATTCTGTGGCACCCGTCCCCTGTTATGTAGGACACGATTCTGTGGCACCCGTCCCGTTATGTAGGACAGGATTCTGTGGCACCCGTCCCCTGTTATGTAGGACACGATTCTGTGGCACCCGTCCCCTGTTATGTAGGACACGATTCTGTGGCACCCGTCCCCTGTTATGTAGGACACGATACTGTGGCACCCGTCCCCTGTTATGTAGGACACGATTCTGTGGCACCCGTCCCCCACTATGTAGGACAGGATTCTGTGGCACCCGTCCCCCGTTCTGTAGGACACGATTCTGTAGCACCCGTCCCCCGTTCTGTAGGACACTATACTGTGGCACCAGTTCCCGGTTATGTAGGACACGATTCTGTGGCACCCGTCCCCTGTTATGTAGGACAGGATTCTGTTGCACCCGTCCCCTGTTATGTAGGACACGATTCTGTGGCACCCGTCCCCTGTTATGTAGGACACGATTCTGTGGCACCCGTCCCGTTATGTAGGACAGGATTCTGTGGCACCCGTCCCCTGTTATGTAGGACACGATTCTGTGGCACCCGTCCCCTGTTATGTAGGACACGATTCTGTGGCACCCGTCCCCTGTTATGTAGGACACGATACTGTGGCACCCGTCCCCTGTTATGTAGGACACGATTCTGTGGCACCCGTCCCCCGTTATGTAGGACACTATACTGTGGCACCAGTTCCCGGTTATGTAGGACACGATTCTGTGGCACCCGTCCCCTGTTATGTAGGACAGGATTCTGTTGCACCCGTCCCCTGTTATGTAGGACACGATTCTGTGGCACCCGTCCCCTGTTATGTAGGACAGGATTCTGTGGCACCCGTCCCCTGTTATGTAGGACACGATTCTGTGGCACCCTTCCCCCGCTATGTAGGACACGATTCTGTGGCACCCGTCCCCTGTTATGTAGGACACGATTCTGTGGCACCCGTCCCCTGTTATGTAGGACACGATTCTGTGGCACCCTTCCCCCGCTATGTAGGACACGATTCTGTGGCACCCGTTCCCTGTTATGTAGGACACGATTCTGTTGCACCCGTCCCCTGTTATGTAGGACACGATTCTGTAGCACTCGTCCCCTGTTATGTAGGACACGATTCTGTGGCACCCGTCCCCTGTTATGTAGGACAGGATTCTGTGGCACCCGTCCCCTGTTCTGTAGGACACCATTCTGTGGCACCCGTCCCCTATTATGTAGGACAGGATTCTGTAGCACCCGTCCCCTATTATGTAGGACAGGATTCTGTGGCACCCGTCCCCTGTTATGTAGGACAGGATTCTGTGGCACCCGTCCCCTGTTATGTAGGACACGATTCTGTGGCACCCGTCCCGTTATGTAGGACAGGATTCTGTGGCACCCGTCCCCTATTATGTAGGACACGATTCTGTGGCACCCGTCCCCTATTATGTAGGACACGATTCTGTGGCACCCGTCCCCTATTATGTAGGACAGGATTCTGTGGCACCCGTCCCCTATTATGTAGGACACGATTCTGTGGCACCCGTCCCCTATTATGTAGGACACGATTCTGTGGCACCCGTCCCCTATTATGTAGGACACCATTCTGTGGCACCCGTCCCCTATTATGTAGGACACGATTCTGTGGCACCCGTCCCCTGTTCTGTAGGACACGATTCTGTGGCACCCGTCCCCTATTATGTAGGACACGATTCTGTGGCACCCGTCCCCTGTTATGTAGGACAGGATTCTGTGGCACCCGTCCCCTGTTATGTAGGACAGGATTCTGTGGCACCCGTCCCCTGTTATGTAGGACACGATTCTGTGGCACCCGTCCCCTGTTATGTAGGACACGATTCTGTGGCACCCGTCCCCTGTTCTGTAGGACACGATTCTGTGGCACCCGTCCCCTATTATGTAGGACACCATTCTGTGGCACCCGTCCCCTATTATGTAGGACACGATTCTGTGGCACCCGTCCCCTGATATGTAGGACAGGATTCTGTGGCACCCGTCCCCTGTTCTGTAGGACACCATTCTGTGGCACCCGTCCCCTGTTATGTAGGACACGATTCTGTGGCACCCGTCCCCTATTATGTAGGACAGGATTCTGTGGCACCCGTCCCCTGTTATGTAGGACACGATTCTGTTGCACCCGTCCCCTGTTATGTAGGACACGATTCTGTAGCACCCGTCCCCTATTATGTAGGACACCATTCTGTGGCACCCGTCCCCTGTTCTGTAGGACACGATTCTGTGGCACCCGTCCCCTATTATGTAGGACACGATTCTGTGGCACCCGTCCCCTGATATGTAGGACAGGATTCTGTGGCACCCGTCCCCTGTTCTGTAGGACACCATTCTGTGGCACCCGTCCCCTGTTATGCAGGACACGATTCTGTGGCACCCGTCCCCTATTATGTAGGACAGGATTCTGTGGCACCCGTCCCCTGTTATGTAGGACACGATTCTGTAGCACTCGTCCCCTGTTATGTAGGACAGGATTCTGTGGCACCCGTCCCCTATTATGTAGGACAGGATTCTGTAGCACCCGTCCCCTGATATGTAGGACAGGATTCTGTAGCACCCGTCCCCTGTTATGTAGGACACGATTCTGTGGCACCCGTCCCCCGTTATGTAGGACAGGATTCTGTGGCACCCGTCCCCTGTTATGTAGGACACGATTCTGTAGCACTCGTCCCCTGTTATGTAGGACAGGATTCTGTGGCACCCGTCCCCTATTATGTAGGACAGGATTCTGTGGCACCCGTCCCCTGTTATGTAGGACAGGATTCTGTGGCACCCGTCCCCTGTTATGTAGGACAGGATTCTGTGGCACCCGTCCCCTGTTATGTAGGACAGGATTCTGTGGCACCCTTCCCCCGCTATGTAGGACACGATTCTGTGGCACCCGTCCCCTGTTATGTAGGACACGATTCTGTGGCACCCGTCCCCTGTTATGTAGGACACGATTCTGTGGCACCCGTCCCCTATTATGTAGGACAGGATTCTGTGGCACCCGTCCCCTATTATGTAGGACACGATTCTGTGGCACCCGTCCCCGGTTATATAGGACACGATTCTGTGGCACCCGTCCCCTGTTATGTAGGACAGGATTCTGTGGCACCCGTCCCCTGTTATGTAGGACACGATTCTGTGGCACCCGTCCCCTGTTATGTAGGACACGATTCTGTGGCACCTGTTCCCGGTTGTGTAGGACACGATTCTGTGGCACCCGTCCCCTGTTATGTAGGACACGATTCTGTGGCACCCATCCCCCGTTATGTAGGACACGATTCTGTGGCACCCGTCCCCCGTTCTGTAGGACAAGATTCTGTGGCACCTGTTCCCGGTTGTGTAGGACACGATTCTGTGGCACCCGTCCCCTGTTATGTAGGACACTATACTGTGGCACCCGTCCCCCGTTCTGTAGGACAAGATTCTGTGGCACCTGTTCCCGGTTGTGTAGGACACTATACTGTGGCACCCGTCCCCTGTTATGTAGGACAGGATTCTGTGGCACCCGTCCCCTGTTATGTAGGACACGATTCTGTAGCACTCGTCCCCTGTTATGTAGGACACGATTCTGTGGCACCCGTCCCCCGTTCTGTAGGAAACGATTCTGTAGCACTCGTCCCCTGTTATGTAGGACACGATTCTGTGGCACCCGTCCCCCACTATGTAGGACACGATTCTGTGGCACCCGTCCCCCACTATGTAGGACAGGATTCTGTGGCACCCGTCCCCTGTTATGTAGGACACCATTCTGTGGCATCTGAGCACAGCGAGGTCATGGTAATTGGCTTCCATAATTACAGCAGCTAATGAATGGGTTTGTATGTTGGCCGCAATGCCAGAAGGCCCCTGAAATTACGGCTGCTGACTCACAGGAACGGCTTCCTCCCCTCAATCCGACAGGCTATTTATAGGATCCTCATTTCAGAGACGGGACAGGTGACTCCGGCAATGAGTACAATACTACAGAAGAAGAGGGGCATTCTGAAGCTGGGGGGGAAGAAGTATTTGATCCCCGGCTGATTTTGCCCATTTCCCTCTGGCCAAGAAATGACCAGTCTATAATTGTAATGGACGGTATACTGTAGCTGTGAAGACACCAAAATAACAGCAACAAGACCCTCAAAAACCAGCGCCCCAAAGTCAGAGCTTGATGTGTGTAGTAAATGAGGGAAATAAGTATTTGATCCCCTGTGAACCAGCAAGGCTCCCAGGGGCCTTCACTGTATGCAGCTAATGAGCTGAGATTAGGAGCAGCCTCTGGAAGGGAGAACTCCGAATCCCAGCTTGTTACAGGACCTGTATGAAAGACACCTGACCACGGAAACACGTCACCCATCAGATTCCAAACTAGCCACCATGGCCAAGACCACACAGCTCTCCAGGGAAGCCAGGATCGTACACCTGCACGAGGCACCATCATTTGCAAGTGGAAGAACCTCAAAATAACTGTCACTCTGCCTCAGCCTGGGACTCCATGAAGATCTCACCTGGTGGAGTTGCGATGATCTGGTGGGCGGTGTTGAAGCAGCCCAGAACTACACCGGGGGGGACTTGCCAAATCTCAGGACAGCCGGCACCATAGCCGACAAGAAAACAATAGGCAACACACTACGCTGTGAAGGACTCAGATCTTGCAGAGCCCTCAAGGTGCTTCTACTCAAGACAGCACAATTACCGGCACATCTGCAGCTTGCCATTGCCAGTGCAGATCTGCAAGATCCAGAGGAGAGCTGGGGGACAGTGTTGTGGTCACATGAGACAAAAATTGAGCTTTTTGTCATCAACTCAAATTGCCGTGTTTGGAGGAGGAGAAGGAACACCGCCTGTGACCATAGGAAGATGACCAAGACACATGGAGGTGGACACATCATGCTATGGAAGTTCTAGAAAGGGGACAGGGATCCTTCACTGCATCAAAGGGACAATGGACGGGGCCATGTACCACCAAATATTGGGTGAGTTCCTCCTTCCCTCAGCCAGGGCATTGAAGATTGGTTGTGGATGGGTTTTCCAGCATGACACTGGCCCAAAACACAGCCAAGCCAACAGAGGAGTGGCTGAAGAAGTACATGAAGGTCCTGGAGTGGCTTTGCCAGTCTCTAGACCTAAATCCAATAGAAAATCTGTGGAGGGAGCTGAAGGTTCCAGTTATTGACTCAGAGAGGAGAGGCCAAAATGCCTCCTGAGATGTGTGCAAACCTGGTGGCCAAATACAAGACCCGTCTGACCTCTGTGATTGCCAACAAGGGTTTATCCACCAAGAACTAAGTCATCTCCTCATAGGGGATCAGGTACGTATTTCACTCCTTACAGTGCACATCAAGCTCTGACTTTGGGGCGCTCGTTTTTCAGGGGTATTTTGTTGTTATTCTGCCTCTCAGCGCTACAATAAACCTCCCATTACAATTATAGACTGCCGATTTCTTAGCTTGTAGGTGACCCTTGTGGGGCGGAAAATAAGGGGCGCTGCAGCTTATGCCTCAGTTGTTGCCTAGTAACAGTATGTCAGTATGCCGCATAGGACAAGGAGGGAGGAGATCTGCAGTTATAGGACACATCCCACTGACAAACCTCTTACTATTCAAAGATAATATTACCCGCCTGGGGGGCAGAAATCAAGGAGCAGCCTATCCAATCACTAGAGACCAGTAACATCACTGACCCCTTATATACATGAGAACACAGCCTATCCAATCACTAGAGACCAGTGACATCACTGACGCCTCATGTACATGAGAACGCAGCCTATCCAATCACTAGAGACCAGTGACATCACTGACACCTCATATACATGAGAACGCAGCCTATCCAATCACTAGAGACCAGTGACATCACTGACACCTCATATACATGAGAACGCAGCCTATCCAATCACTAGAGACCAGTGACATCACTGACACCTCATATACATGAGAACGCAGCCTATCCAATCACTAGAGACCAGTGACATCACTGACGCCTCATATACATGAGAACGCAGCCTATCCAATCACTAGAGACCAGTGACATCACTGACCCCTCATATACATGAGAACGCAGCCTATCCAATCACTAGAGACCAGTGACATCACTGACCCCTCATATACATGAGAACGCAGCCTATCCAATCACTAGAGACCAGTGACATCACTGACACCTCATATACATGAGAACGCAGCTTATCCAATCACTAGAGACCAGTGACATCACTACACCTCATATACATGAGAATGCAGCCTATCCAAACACTAGAGACCAGTGACATCACTGATCCCTCATATACATGAGAACGCACCCTATCCAATCACTAGAGACCAGTGACATCACTGACACCTCATATACATGAGAACGCAGCCTATACAAATCACTAGAGACCAGTGACATCACTGACCCCTCATACACATGAGATCGCAGCCTATCCAATCACTAGAGACCAGTGACATCACTGACCCCTCATATACATGAGAACGCAGCCTATCCAATCACTAGAGACCAGTGACATCACTGACCCCTCATATACATGAGATTGCAGCCTATCCAATCACTAGAGACCAGTGACATCACTGACCCCTCATATACATGAGAACGCAGCCTATCCAATCACTAGAGACCAGTGACATCACTGACCCCTCATATACATGAGAACGCAGCCTATCCAATCACTAGAGACCAGTGACATCACTGACACCTCATATACATGAGAACGCAGCTTATCCAATCACTAGAGACCAGTGACATCACTACACCTCATATACATGAGAACGCAGCCTATCCAATCACTAGAGACCAGTGACATCACTGACCCCTCATATACATGAGAACGCAGCCTATCCAATCACTAGAGACCGGTGACATCACTGATACCTCATATACATGAGAACGATGCCTATCCAATCACTAGAGACCAGTGACATCACCACACCTCATATACATGAGAACGCAGCCTATCCAATCACTAGAGACCAGTGACATCACTGACACCTCATATACATGAGAATGCAGCCTATCCAATCACTAGAGACCAGTGACATCACCCTTAGCAGTAGGACCGTTTCTAAGCATAGGCTAGCCAACCCTAGAGCACCCCAGGGGTAAAAGGCACACTGAACAGTATAGTGCCCAGGCAAGGCCACCTCATATATATACACAGAGGCCCCTGCTCAGTCATGCGAGGTTCCTGAAGCCGGTCTGTCTAGCTGGCGAGTGAATTAATTTGTCGATGTCGTGAGTGTTCCTCGCCGTGCCCTCCGTTCTCCCAGAACACAGAAAGGGTTAAGGCAATTTGCGGCTCCACAGAAAGAAAGTCTCTGAAAGAGGCCGAGGCGTGATGGGAAAAAGCTGCTTTGTTCTGAGGAACTTTATATCACGAGGTAATTTGTGACTGTTTTAAGTGGCTGTGGCAGAGATGAAACCCACAAGCTATTAGTACAAGAGGAGAGGAGAGGAAAGGAGAGGGGTGGGGGTGGGAGTGGGGGGGGGGGGGGGGCGGAAGGGGGGGGGGTGAAGAAGGGGGGAGGAGGGAGGGGGGGGGAAGAAGAGGAAGGGGTAGAAGAGAAGGGGAGTCAGGGGGGAAGGAGAAGAAGAATTTTGCCGGGGGAGGAGTAGAAGAAGAAGGACACAACCCCCTGCAGATGAGGTATGGGGGTCTCTGGCTGGACAGCCCCCTGCAGATGAGGTATAGGGGTCTCTGGCTGAACACAACCCCCTGCAGATGAGGTATGGGGTCTCTGGCTGGACACAGCCCCCTGCAGATGAGGTATGGGGTCTCTGGCTGGACAGCCCCCTGTAGATGAGGTATAGGGGTCTCTGGCTGCGGAGAGCCCCTGCAGATGAGGTATAGGGGTCTCTGGCTGGACACAGCCCCCTGCAGATGAGGTATGGGGGTCTCTGGCTGGACAGCCCCCTGTAGATGAGGTATAGGGGTCTCTGGCTGCGGAGAGCCCCTGCAGATGAGGTATAGGGGTCTCTGGCTGGACACAACCCCCTGCAGATGAGGTATGGGGGTCTCTGGCTGCGCACTGCTCCCTGAAGATGAGGTATGGGGGTCTCTGGCTGGTCAGCCCCCTGTAGATGAGGTATGGGGGTCTCTGGCTGCACACAGCCCCCTGTAGAAGAAATATGGGGGTCTCTGGCTGGACACAGCCCCCTGTAGATGAGGTATGGGGGTCTCTGGCTGCACACAGCCCCCTGCAGAAGAAATATGGGGGTCTCTGGCTGGACACAGCCCCCTGCAGATGAGGTATGGGGGTCTCTGGCTGGACAGCTCCCTGTAGATGAGGTATAGGGGTCTCTGGCTGCGCACTGCTCCCTGAAGATGAGGTATGGGGGTCTCTGGCTGGACAGCCTCCTGTAGATGAGGTATGGGGGTCTCTGGCTGCACACAGCCCCCTGTAGAAGAAATATGGGGGTCTCTGGCTGGACACAGCCCCCTGTAGATGAGGTATGGGGGTCTCTGGCTGCACACAGCCCCCTGCAGAAGAAATATGGGGGTCTCTGGCTGGACACAGCCCCCTGCAGATGAGGTATGGGGGTCTCTGGCTGGACAGCTCCCTGTAGATTAGGTATGGGGGTCTCTGGCTGCACACAGCCCCCTGCAGATGAGGTATAGGGGTCTCTGGCTGAACACAACCCCCTGCAGATGAGGTATGGGGGTCTCTGGCTGGACACAGCCCCCTGCAGATGAGGTATGGGGGTCTCTGGCTGGACAGCCCCCTGTAGATGAGGTATAGGGGTCTCTGGCTGCGGAGAGCCCCTGCAGATGAGGTATAGGGGTCTCTGGCTGGACACAGCCCCCTGCAGATGAGGTATGGGGGTCTCTGGCTGGACAGCCCCCTGTAGATGAGGTATAGGGGTCTCTGGCTGCGGAGAGCCCCTGCAGTTGAGGTATAGGGGTCTCTGGCTGGACACAACCCCCTGCAGATGAGGTATGGGGGTCTCTGGCTGTGCACTGCTCCCTGAAGATGAGGTATGGGGGTCTCTGGCTGGACAGCCCCCTGTAGATGAGGTATGGGGGTCTCTGGCTGCACACAGCCCCCTGTAGAAGAAATAAGGGGGTCTCTGGCTGGACACAGCCCCCTGTAGATGAGGTATGGGGGTCTCTGGCTGCACACAGCCCCCTGCAGAAGAAATATGGGGGTCTCTGGCTGGACACAGCCCCCTGCAGATGAGGTATGGGGGTCTCTGGCTGGACAGCTCCCTGTAGATGAGGTATGGGGGTCTCTGGCTGCACACAGCCCCCTGCAGATGAGGTATAGGGGTCTCTGGCTGAACACAACCCCCTGCAGATGAGGTATGGGGGTCTCTGGCTGGACACAACCCCCTGCAGATGAGGTATGGGGGTCTCTGGCTGGACACAGCCCCTGCAGATGAGGTATAGGGGTCTCTGGCTGGACAGCCCCCTGTAGATGAGGTATAGGGGTCTCTGGCTGGACACAACCCCCTGCAGATGAGGTATGGGGGTCTCTGGCTGGACACAGCCCCTACAGATGAGGTATGGGGGTCTCTAGCTATATATATGCAGATCTTGCAGTGTGAGGGGAGAGCGGGGACACAGCAGCCTATTAGCCCCGCGCTCTCCTGCCCTCTCCTCGCAGACAGCGCGCAGCACAGCATGGGGCTCAAGTGCTAATCCAATTATGTGCGAATCACTTTCCCCTGAACAAGGCCGGATATGGGGAGATCTCTCAGCGCTCGTCTGCAACCAACAGATTGTCCTCCGTAGCACAGACGCTACTGACACCACTAACCAGAAACGCTGCTGACACCACTAACCAGAAACGCTGCTGACACCACTAACCAGAAACGCTGCTGACACCGCTAATCACAGACGCTACTGACCCCCCCTAACCAGAAACACTGCTGACACCGCTAACCAGAATCGCTGCTGACACCACTAATCACAGACGCTACTGACCCCCACTCACCAAAAACGCTGCTGACACCGCTAATCACAGACGCTACTGACCCCCCCACTAACCAGAGACGCTGCTGACACCGCTAATCACAGACACTACTGACCCCCCTAACCAGAAACGCTGCTGACACCACTATCCAGAAACGCTGCTAACACCGCTAATCACAGACGCTACTGACACCGCTAACCAGAAACGCTGCTGACACCGCTAATCACAGACGCTACTGACCCCCCCTAACCAGAAACGCTGCTGACACCGCTAACCAGAATCGCTGCTGACACCACTAATCACAGACGCTACTGACCCCCACTCACCAAAAACGCTGCTGACACCGCTAATCACAGACGCTACTGACCCCCCCACTAACCAGAGACGCTGCTGACACCGCTAATCACAGACACTACTGACCCCCCTAACCAGAAACGCTGCTGACACCACTATCCAGAAACGCTGCTGACACCGCTAATCACAGACGCTACTGACACCGCTAACCAGAAACGCTGCTGACACCGCTAATCACAGACGCTACTGACCCCCCACTAACCAAAAACGCTGCTGACACCGCTAATCACAAACGCTACTGACCCCCACTAACCAGAAACGCTGCTGACACCACTATCCAGAAACGCTGCTGACACCGCTAATCACAGACGCTACTGACCCCCCTAACCAGAAACGCTGCTGACACCGCTAATCACAGACGCTACTGACCCCCCTAACCAGAAACGCTGCTGACACCGCTAACCAGAATCGCTGCTGACACCGCTAATCACAGACGCTACTGACCCCCCACTAACCAGAAACGCTGCTGACACCGCTAATCACAGACGCCACTGACCCCCCACTAACCAGAAACGCTGCTGACACCGCTAATCACAGACGCTACTGACACCGCTAACCAGAAACGCTGCAGACACCGCTAATCACAGACGCTACTGACCCCACCTAACCAGAAACGCTGCTGACACCGCTAATCACAGACGCTACTGACCCCCCTAACCAGAAACGCTGCTGACACCGCTAATCACAGACGCTACTGACCCCCCTAACCAGAAACGCTGCTGACACCGCTAATCACAGACGCTACTGACCCCCCCTAACCAGAAACGCTGCTGACACCGCTAATCACAGACGCTACTGACCCCCCCTAACCAGAAACGCTGCTGATACCGCTAATCACAGACGCTACTGACCCCCCCTAACCAGAAACGCTGCTGACACCGCTAATCACAGACGCTACTGACCCCCCCTAACCAGAAACGCTGCTGACACCGCTAACCACAGACGCTACTGACCCCCCTAACCAGAAATGCTGCTGACACCGCTAATCACAGATGCTACTGACCCCCTCTAACCAGAAACGCTGCTGACACCGCTAATCACAGACGCTACTGACCCCCCCTAACCAGAAACGCTGCTGACACCGCTAATCACAGACGCTACTGACCCCCCCTAACCAGAAACGCTGCTGACACCGCTAACCACAAACGCTACTGACCCGACTAACCAGAAACGCTGCTGACACCGCTAATCGCAGACGCTACTGACCCCCCCTAGCCAGAAACGCTGCTGATACCGCTAATCACAGACGCTACTGACTCCCCCTAACCAGAAACGCTGCTAACACCACTAATCACAGACGCTATTGACCCCCACTAACCAGAAACGCTGCTGACACCACTAACCAGAAACGCTGCAGACACCGCTAATCACAGACACTACTGACCCCCCCCCCTAACCAGAAACGCTGCTGACACCGTTAATCACAGACGCTACTGACCCCCCCTAACCAGAAACGCTGCTGACACCGCTAATCACAGACGCTACTGACCCCCCCTAACCAGTAACGCTGCTAGAGTTGAGCCGAAATTTTCGTAATTTCGCATTACTATAACTACGCATGCGAAATTTGCGATTACGATGCGAAATTAGCGTAGCGAAATTGCCATTAGAATCGTAATTGAAAATACCGTAAGCGTAATTTTCAACGCGAAATTTCGCGTTTCGTTCATGCCGTAATTTCGCATTAAACGCTACCGTAATTTCGCATTAAACCGTAACGCTCCGTATAATATAAAAAAGCCGCCGACTTTAAGGGTTAATAGCAAAGCCCCCTTAAATGCTAAGAGCCTCAAATTTGGAGAATATATTAAGGAGATCAGGAGGAATAAGAGGAAATTTTTTTTTTTCAAAAAGACCTTATAGTTTTTGAGAAAATCGATGTTAAAGTTTCAAAGTAAAAATGTATACATTTAAAAACCCGCCGACTTTAATGGTTAATAGCAAAGCCTGCTTAAAGTTTAGGAACACCAAATTCCTATGGTATATTAAGGGGATCAGTGGGAATAAGAGGAAAAAAAATTTTTTCAAAAAGACCTTATAGTTTTGAGAAAATCGATTTTTAAGTTTCAAGGGCAAAAATGTCTTTTAAATGCGGAAGATGTCAGGTTTTTTTGCACAGGTAACAATAGTGTATTATTTTCATAGATTCCCCCAAGTGGGAAGAGTTTTACTTACTTCGTTCTGAGTGTGGGAAATATAAAAAAAAAACGACGTGGGGTCCCCCCTCCCAGACCTCTTTAACCCCTTGTCCCCCATGCAGGCTGGGATAGCCAGAATGCGGAGCACCGGCCGGGTGGGGCTCCGCACCCTGACTATACCAGCCCGCATGGTCCATGGATTGGGGGGTCTCGGAAGGGGAGGGGCAGCCAAGCTTTCCCCTCCCCCTCCGAGCCCTTGTCCAATCCAAGGACAAGGGGCTCTTCTCCACCTCCGATGGGCGGTGGAGGTGGAGGCCGCGATTTCCTGGGTGGGGGGGTTCATGGTGGAATCTGGGAGTCCCCTTTAAAAAGGGGTCCCCCAGATGCCCACCCCCCCTCCCAGGAGAAATGAGTATAGAGGTACTTGTACCCCTTACCCATTTCCTTTAAGAGTTAAAAGTAAATAAACACACAAACACATAGAAAAGTATTTTAATTGAACAAAAAACATAACCACGAAAAAAGTCCTTTAATATTCTTAATTAACCATTAATACTTACCTGTCCCTTTAAATAAATGATCCCACGCAATATCCTCGGAAATGTTCTATCAGTTACAATGTAACAAAGTTATTACAATGTAACAACTTTGTTACATTGTAACTACGCCGCACCCGACGTCACTCGCCGCTCACCCGCCGCACGGACCCGACAGAGCTCTGAGCTATATAGCTCAGAGCTCTGAGCTATATAGCTCAGAGCTCTCTAAGCATCTTTGTATTTGGGCTCCAAGGAGCCCCATTGGTCCTTAGCAGACCAATGGGGTTCCTTCTGATTTGAAGGAACCCCATTGGTCTGCTAAGGACCAATGGGGCTCCTTGGAGCCAAAATACAAAGATGCTTCTCAGAGCTCTGAGCTATATAGCTCAGAGCTCTGTCGGTCCGTGCAGGACGCTAAGTCCCCGCCGGCTCCCGCTGTCCACCCCGCCCACATCTGTCACCCACATGTCACCCACATGTGGGTGACATGTGGGTGACATGTGGGAGAGGCGGGGAGGGCAGCGGAGCCGGCGGGGACTTAGCGTCCTGCAAGGACGCGTAAGTGTATGCGGCGGCTGAGCGGCGAGTGACGTCGGGTGCGGCGTAGTTACAATGTAACAAAGTTGTTACATTGTAATAACTTTGTTACATTGTAACTGATAGAACATTTCCGAGGATATTGCGTGGGATCATTTATTTAAAGGGACAGGTAAGTATTAATGGTTAATTAAGAATATTAAAGGACTTTTTTCGTGGTTATGTTTTTTGTTCAATTAAAATACTTTTTCTATGTGTTTGTGTGTTTAATTACTTTTAACTCTTAAAGGAAATGGGTAAGGGGTACAAGTACCTCTATACTCATTTCTCCTGGGAGGGGGGTGGGCATCTGGGGGACCCCTTTTTAAAGGGGGCTCCCAGATTCCACCATGAACCCCCCACCCAGGAAATCGCGGCCTCCACCTCCACCGCCCATCGGAGGTGGAGAAGAGCCCCTTGTCCTTGGATTGGACAAGAGCTCGGAGGGGGAGGGGAAAGCTTGGCTGCCCCTCCCCTTCTGAGACCCCCCAATCCATGGACCATGCGGGCTGGTATAGTCAGGGTGCGGAGCCCCACGCGGCCGGTGCTCCGCATTCTGGCTATCCCAGCCAGCATGGGGGACAAGGGGTTAAAGAGGTCTGGGAGGGGGGACCCCACGTCGTTTTTTTTTATATTTCCCACACTCAGAACGAAGTAAGTAAAACTCTTCCCACTTGGGGGAATCTATGAAAATAATACACTATTGTTACCTGTGCAAAAAAAACTGACATTTTCCGCATTTAAAAGACATTTTTGCCCTTGAAACTTAAAAATCGATTTTCTCAAAAACTATAAGGTCTTTTTGAAAAAAAAATTTTCCTCTTATTCCCACTGATCCCCTTAATATACCCTGTGAATTTGGTGTTCCTAAATTTTAAGCAGGCTTTGCTATTAACCGTTAAAGTCGGCGGGTTTTTAAATGTTTACATTTTTCCTTTGAAACTTTAACATCGATTTTCTCAAAAACTATAAGGTCTTTTTGAAAAAAAAATTTTTCCTCTGATTCCTCCTGATCTCCTTAATATATTCTCCAAATTTGAGGCTCTTAGCATTTAAGGGGGCTTTGCTATTAACCCTTAAAGTCGGCGGCTTTTTTATATTATACGGAGCGTTACGGTTTAACGCGAAATTACGGTAGCGTTTAATGCGAAATTACGGCATGAACAAATAGCCATTGCAAAGCGAAAATTACGCGAAAATTACGCTTACGCGAAATTTCGCGAAATCCTTCTTCATTACGATTATGTACTTACGGCCATAATCGTAATTACACTAATTATGCGAAATTTTGCAAAATCGTAATTAGGTCATTACGCTCATCTCTAAACGCTGCTGACACCGCTAATCACAGACGCTACTGACCCCCCCTAACCAGTAACACTGCTGAGATCGCTAATCACAGACGCTACTGACCCCCCCTAACCAGAAACACTGCTGACACCACTAATCACAGACGCTACTGACCCCCCTAACCAGAAACGCTGCTGACACTGCTAATCACAGACGCTACTGACCCCCCCTAACCAGTAACACTGCTGAGATCGCTAATCACAGACGCTACTGACCTCCCACTAACCAGTAACACTGCTGAGACCGCTAATCACAGACGCTACTGACCCCCCCTAACCAGAAACGCTGCTGACACCGCTAATCACAGACGCTACTGACCCCCCCTAACCAGAAACGCTACTGACACCACTAATCACAGACGCTACTGACCCCCCCTAACCAGAAACGCTGCTGACACCGCTAATCACAGACGCTACTGACCCCCCCTAACCAAAAACGCTGCTGACACCGCTAACCACAGACGCTACTGACCCCCCTAACCAGAAATGCTGCTGACACCGCTAATCACAGACGCTACTGACCCCCCCTAACCAGAAACGCTGCTGACACCGCTAATCACAGACGCTACTGACCCCCCTAACCAGAAACGCTGCTGACACCGCTAACCACAGACGCTACTGACCCCCCCTAACCAGAAACGCTGCTGACACCGCTAATCACAAACGCTACTGACCCCACTAATTAGAAACGCTGCTGACACCGCTAATCACAGACGCTACTGACCCCCCCCTAACCAGAAACGCTGCTGATACCGCTAATCACAGACGCTACTGACCCGCCCTAACCAGAAACGCTGCTAACACCACTAATCATAGACGCTACTGACCCCCACTAACCAGAAACGCTGCTGACACCACTAATCACAGACGCTACTGACCCCCCTAACCAGAAACGCTGCTGACACCACTAACCAGAAACGTTGCTGACACCACTAACCAGAAACGCTGCTGACACCGCTAATCACAGACACTACTGACCCCCCTAACCAGAAACGCTGTTGACACCGCTAATTACAGACGCTACTGACCCCCCCTAACCAGAAACGCTGCTGACACCGCTAATCACAGACGCTACTGACCCCCCTAACCAGAAACGCTGCTGACACTGCTAATCACAGACGCTACTGACCCCCCCTAACCAGTAACACTGCTGAGACCGCTAATCACAGACGCTACTGACCCCCCTAACCAGAAACGCTGCTGACACCGCTAATCACAGACGCTACTGACCCTCCCTAACCAGTAACACTGCTGAGACCGCTAATCACAGACGCTACTGACCCCCTCTAACCAGAAACGCTGCTGACACCACTAATTACAGACACTACTGACCCCCGCTATTCAGAAACACTGCTGACTCCGCTAATCACAGACGCTACTGACCCCCGCTAACCAGAAACGCTACTGACACCGCTAATCACAGACGCTACTGACCCCCACTAACCAGAAACGCTGCTGACACCGCTAATCACAGACGCTACTGACCCCACTAACCAGAAACGCTGCTGACACCACTAATCACAGACACTACTGACCCCCGCTAACCAGAAACGCTGCTGACACTGCTAATCACAGACGCTACTGACCCCCCTAACCAGAAACACTGCTGACACCGCTAATCACAGACGCTACTGACCCCCCCTAACCAGAAACACTGCTGACACTGCTAATCACAGACGCTACTGACCCCCACTAACCAGAAACACTGCTGACACCGCTAATCACAGACGCTACTGACCCCCACTAACCAGAAACACTGCTGACACCGCTAATCACAGATGCTACTGACCCCCCCTAACCAGAAACGCTGCTGACACCACTAATCACAGACGCTGCTGACACCACTAATCACAGACGCTACTGACCTCCACTAACCAGTAACACTGCTGACACCGCTAATCACAGACGCTACTGACCCCCACTAACCAGAAACGCTGCTGACACCACTAATCACAGACGCTGCTGACACCACTAATCACAGACGCTACTGACCTCCACTAACCAGTAACACTGCTGACACCGCTAATCACAGACGCTACTGACCCCCACTAACCAGAAACGCTGCTGACACCACTAATCACAGACGCTACTGACCCCCCCTAACCAGAAACACTGCTGACACCGCTAATCACAGACGCTACTGACCCCCGCTAACCAGAAACGCTACTGACACCGCTAATCACAGACGCTGCTGACACCACTAACCAGAAACACTGCTGACACCGCTAATCACAGACGCTACTGACCCCCCCTAACCAGAAACACTGCTGACACCGCTAATCACAGACGCTACTGACCCCCCCTAACCAGAAACGCTACTGACACCGCTAATCACAGACGCTACTGACCCCCCTAACCAGAAACACTGCTGACACCGCAAATCACAGACGCTACTGACCCCCGCTAACCAGAAACGCTACTGACACCGCTAACCAGAAATGCTGCTGACACCGCTAATCACAGACGCTACTGACCCCCCCTAACCAGAAACACTGCTGACACCGCTAATCACAGACGCTACTGACCCCACTAACCAGAATCGCTGCTGACACCGCTAATCACAGACGCTACTGACCCCCCCTAACCAGAAACGCTGCTGACACCGCTAATCACAGACGCTACTGACCCCCCCCCCTAACCAGAAACGGTGCAGACACCGCTAACCACAGACGCTACTGACCCCCCCTAACCAGAAACGCTGCTGACACCGCTAATCACAGACGCTACTGACCCCACTCACCAGAAACGCTGCTGACACCGCTAATCACAGACGCTACTGACCCCCCCTAACCAGTAACACTGCTGAGACCGCTAATCACAGACGCTACTGACCCCCACTAACCAGAAACGCTGCTGACACCGCTAATCACAGACGCTACTGACCCCCCTAACCAGAAACGCTACTGACACCGCTAATCACAGACGCTACTGACCCCCCCTAACCAAAAACGCTGCTGACACCGCTAATCACAAACGCTACTGACCCCCCCTAACCAGAAACACTGCTGACACCGCTAATCACAGACGCTACTGACCCCCTAACCAGAACCGCTGCTGACACCGCTAATCACAGACGCTACTGACCCCCCTAACCAGAAACGCTGCTAACACCGCTAATCACAGACGCTACTGACCCCCACTAACCAGAAACACTGCTGACACCGCTAATCACAGACGCTACTTACCCCCCTAACCAGAAACACTGCTGGCACTACTAATCACAGACGCTACTGACCCCCCCTAACCAGAAACGCTGCTGACACCACTAATCACAGACGCTACTGACCCCCACTAACAGAAACGCTGCTGACACCACTAATCACAGACGCTACTGACCCCCACTAGACAGAAACGCTGCTGACACCGCTAATCACAGACGCTACTGACCCCCCTAACCAGAAACGCTGCTGACACCACTAATCACAGACGCTACTGACCCCCCCTAACCAGAAACACTGCTGACACCGCTAATCACAGACGCTACTGACCCCCGCTAACCAGAAACGCTGCTGACACCACTAATCACAGACGCTACTGACCCCCCCTAACCAGAAACACTGCTGACACCGCTAATCACAGACGCTACTGACCCCCCCTAACCAGAAACACTGCTGACACCGCTAATCACAGACGCTACTGACCCCCCTAACCAGAAACGCTGCTGACACCACTAATCACAGACGCTACTGACCCCCCCTAACCAGAAACGCTGCTGACACCACTAATCACAGACGCTACTGACCCCCACTAACCAGAAACGCTGCTGACACCGCTAATCACAGACGCTACTGACCCCCTAACCAGAAACGCTGCTGACACCGCTAATCACAGACGCTACTGACTCCCCCCTAACCAGAAACGCTGCTGACACCGCTAATCACAGACGCTACTGACCCCCCTAACCAGAAACGCTGCTGACACCACTAATCACAGACGCTACTGACCCCCCCTAACCAGAAACGCTGCTGACACCACTAATCACAGATGCTACTGACCCCCACTAACCAGAAACGCTGCTGACACCACTAATCACAGACGCTACTGACCCCCCCCCCCCCTAACCAGAAACGCTGCTGACACCGCTAATCACAGGTGCTACTGACCCCCCTAACCAGAAACGCTGCTGACACCGCTAATCACAGACGCTACTGACCCCCCCTAACCAGTAACACTGCTGACACCGCTAATCACAGACACTACTGACCCCCCTAACCAGAAACGCTGCTGACACCGCTAATCACAGACACTACTGACCCCCCCTAACCAGAAACTCTGCTGACACCACTAATCACAGACGCTACTGACCCCCCTAACCAGAAACGCTGCTGACACCGCTAATCACAGACGCTACTGACCCCCCTAACCAGAAACATTGCTGACACCGCTAATCACAGACGCTACTGACCCCCCTAACCAGAAACGCTGCTGACACCGCTAATCACAGACGCTACTGACCCCCCTAACCAGAAACGCTGCTGACACCGCTAATCACAGTCGCTACTGACACCACTAACCAGTAACACTGCTGACACCGCTAATAACAGACGCTACTGACCCCCCCCTAACCAGAAACATTGCTGACACCGCTAATCACAGACGCTACTGACCCTCCTAACCATAAACACTGCTGACACCGCTAATCACAGACGCTACTGACCCCCGCTAACCAGAAACGCTACTGACACCGCTAATCACAGACGCTACTGACCCCCCTAACCAGAAACACTGCTGACACCGCTAATCACAGACGCTACTGACCCCCGCTAACCAGAAACGCTACTGACACCGCTAATCACAGACGCTACTGACCCCCCTAACCAGAAACACTGCTGACACCGCAAATCACAGACGCTACTGACCCCCGCTAACCAGAAACGCTACTGATACCCCTAACCAGAAATGCTGCTGACACCGCTAATCACAGACGCTACTGACCCCCCCTAACCAGAAACACTGCGGACACCGCTAATCACAGATGCTACTGACCCCCCCTAACCAGAAACGCTGCTGACACCGCTAATCACAGACGCTACTGACCCCCACTAACCAGAAACACTGCTGACACCGCTAATCACAGACGCTACTCACCCCCCCCTAACCAGAAACGCTGCTGACACCGCTAATCACAGACGCTACTGACCCCCCCTAACCAGTAACACTGCTGACACCGCTAATCACAGACGCTACTGACCCCCCTAACCAGAAACGCTGCTGACACCGCTAATCACAGACGCTACTGACCCCCCCTAACCAGAAACGCTGCTGACACCGCTAATCAGAGACGCTACTGAACCCCGCTAACCAGAAACACTGCTGACACCGCTAATCACAGACGCTACTGAACCCCGCTAACCAGAAACGCTGCTGACACCGCTAATCACAGACGCTACTGACACCCCCTAACCAGTAACACTGCTGAGACCGCTAATCACAGACGCTACTGACCCCCTACTAACCAGAAACGCTGCTGACACCGCTAATCACAGACGCTACTGACCCCCACTAACCAGAAACGCTGCTGACACCACTATCCAGAAACGCTGCTAACACCGCTAATCACAGACGCTACTGACACCGCTAACCAGAAACGCTGCTGACACCGCTAATCACAGACGCTACTGACCCCCCCTAACCAGAAACGCTGCTGACACCGCTAATCACAGACGCTACTGACCCCTCTAACCAGAAACGCTGCGGACACCGCTAATCACAGACGCTACTGATACCCCTAACCAGAAATGCTGCTGACACCGCTAATCACAGACGCTACTGACCCCCCTAACCAGAAACGCTGCTGACACCGCTAATCACAGACGCTACTGACCCCCCTAACCAGAAACGCTGCTGACACCGCTAATCACAGACGCTACTGACCCCCACTAACCAGAAACACTGCTGACACCGCTAATCACAGACACTACTGACCCCCCTAACCAGAAACGCTGCTGACACCACTAATCACAGACGCTACTGACCCCCGCTAACCAGAAACGCTGCTGACACCACTAATCACAGACGCTACTGACCCCCCCTAACCAGAAACGCTGCTGACACCGCTAATCACAGACGCTACTGACCCCCCCTAACCAGAAACGCTGCTGACACCGCTAATCACAGACGCTACTGAACTCCGCTAACCAGAAACGCTGCTGACACCGCTAATCACAGACGCTACTGAACCCCGCTAACCAGAAACGCTGCTGACACCGCTAATCACAGACGCTACTGACCCCCCCTAACCAGTAACACTGCTGAGACCGCTAATCACAGACGCTACTGACCCCCTACTAACCAGAAACGATGCTGACACCGCTAATCACAGACGCTACTGACCCCTACTAACCAGAAACGCTGCTGACACCACTATCCAGAAACGCTGCTAACACCGCTAATCACAGACGCTACTGACACCGCTAACCAGAAACGCTGCTGACACCGCTAATCACAGACGCTACTGACCCCCCCCTAACCAGAAACACTGCTGACACCGCTAATCACAGACGCTACTGATCCCCCTAACCAGAAACGCTGCTGACACCGCAAATCACAGACGCTACTGACCCCCCCTAACCAGAAACGCTGCTGACACCGCTAATCACAGACGCTACTGAACCCCGCTAACCAGAAACGCTGCAGACACCACTAATCACAGACGCTACTGACCCCCTAACCAGAAACGCTGCTGACACCGCTAATCACAGACGCTACTGACCCCCACTAACCAGAAACACTGCTGACACCACTAATCACAGACACTACTGACCCCCGCTAACCAGAAACGCTGCTAACACTGCTAATCACAGACGCTACTGACCCCCCTAACCAGAAACACTGCTGACACTGCTAATCACAGACGCTACTGACCCCCCTAACCAGAAACACTGCTGACACCGCTAATCACAGACGCTACTGACCCCCCCTAACCAGAAACACTGCTGACACCGCTAATCACAGACGCTACTGACCCCCCCTAACCAGAAACGCTGCTGACACCACTAATCACAGACGCTACTGACCCCCCCTAACCAGAAACACTGCAGACACCACTAATCACAGACGCTACTGACCCCCCCAACCAGAAACGCTGCTGACACCACTAATCACAGACGCTACTGACCCCCCCTAACCAGAAACGCTGCTGACACCACTAATCACAGACGCTACTGACCCCCACTAACCAGAAACGCTGCTGACACCGCTAATCACAGACGCTACTGACCCCCCTAACCAGAAACGCTGCTGACACCACTAATCACAGACGCTACTGACCCCCCCTAATAAGAAACACTGCTGACACCGCTAATCACAGACGCTACTGACCCCCACTAACCAGAAACGCTGCTGACACCGCTAATCACAGACGCTACTGACCCCCACTAACCAGAAACGCTGCTGACACCGCTAATCACAGACGCTACTGACCCCCTAACCAGAAACGCTGCTGACACCGCTAATCACAGACGCTACTGACCCCCCCCTAAACCAGAAACGCTGCTGACACCGCTAATCACAGACGCTACTGACCCCCCTAACCAGAAACGCTGCTGACACCACTAATCACAGACGCTACTGACCCCCCCTAACCAGAAACGCTGCTGACACCACTAATCACAGACGCTACTGACCCCCCTAACCAGAAACGCTGCTGACACCACTAATCACAGACGCTACTGACCCCCCCCCCTAACCAGAAACGCTGCTGACACCGCTAATCACAGACGCTACTGACCCCACTCACCAGAAACGCTGCTGACACCGCTAATCACAGACGCTACTGACCCCCCCTAACCAGTAACACTGCTGAGACCGCTAATCACAGACGCTACTGACCCCCACTAACCAGAAACGCTGCTGACACCGCTAATCACAGACGCTACTGACCCCCCTAACCAGAAACGCTACTGACACCACTAATCACAGACGCTACTGACCCCCTGTAACCAGAAACGCTGCTGACACCGCTAATCACAAACGCTACTGACCCCCCCTAACCAGAAATGCTGCTGACACCGCTAATCACAGACGCTACTGACCCCCCTAACCAGAAACGCTGCTAATACCGCTAATCACAGACGCTACTGACCCCCCCTAACCAGAAACGCTGCTAACACCACTAATCACAGACGCTACTGACCCCCACTAACCAGAAACGCTGCTGACACCACTAATCACAGACGCTACTGACCCCCCTAACCAGAAACACTGCTGACACCACTAACCAGAAACGCTGCTGACACCACTAACCAGAAACGCTGCTGACACCGCTAATCACAGACACTACTGACCCCCCCCCCCTAACCAGAAACGCTGCTGACACCGCTAATCACAGACGCTACTGACCCCCCTAACCAGAAACGCTGCTGACACCGCTAATCACAGACGCTACTGACCCCCCTAACCAGAAACGCTGCTGACACTGCTAATCACAGACGCTACTGACCCCCTCTAACCAGTAACGCTGCTGACACCGCTAATCACAGACGCTACTGACCCCCCTAACCAGAAACGCTGCTGACACCGCTAATCACAGACGCTACTGACCCCCCCAACCAGAAACGCTGCTGACACCAATAATCACAGACGCCTCTGACCCCCTAACCAGAAACACTGCTGACACCGCTAATCACAGACGCTACTGACCCCCCTAACCAGAAACGCTGCTGACACCACTAATCACAGACGCTACTGACCCCTAACCAGAAACACTGCTGACACCGCTAATCACAGACGCTACTGACCCCCCAACCAGAAACGCTGCTGACACCACTAATCACAGACGCTACTGACCCCCCCTACCAGAAACGCTGCTGACACCGCTAACCACTGACGCTACTGACCCCCCCTAACCAGAAACGCTGCTGACACCGCTAATCACAGACGCTACTGACCCCGCTAACCAGAAACGCTGCAGACACCACTAATCACAGACGCTACTGACCCCCTAACCAGAAACGCTGCTGACACCGCTAATCACAGACGCTACTGACCCCCACTAACCAGAAACACTGCTGACACCACTAATCACAGACACTACTGACCCCCGCTAACCAGAAACGCTGCTAACACTGCTAATCACAGACGCTACTGACCCCCCTAACCAGAAACACTGCTGACACTGCTAATCACAGACGCTACTGACCCCCCTAACCAGAAACACTGCTGACACCGCTAATCACAGACGCTACTGACCCCCCCTAACCAGAAACACTGCTGACACCGCTAATCACAGACACTACTGACCCCCCTAACCAGAAACACTGCTGACACTACTAATCACAGACGCTACTGACCCCCCCTAACCAGAAACGCTGCTGACACCACTAATCACAGACGCTACTGACCCCCCTAACCAGAAACACTGCAGACACCACTAATCACAGACGCTACTGACCCCCCCTAACCAGAAACGCTGCTGACACCACTAATCACAGACGCTACTGACCCCCCCTAACCAGAAACGCTGCTGACACCACTAATTACAGACGCTACTGACCCCCACTAACCAGAAACGCTGCTGACACCGCTAATCACAGACGCTACTGACCCCCCTAAACCAGAAACGCTGCTGACACCACTAATCACAGACGCTACTGACCCCCCCTAACCAGAAACACTGCTGACACCGCTAATCACAGACGCTACTGACCCCCACTAACCAGAAACGCTGCTGACACCGCTAATCACAGACGCTACTGAGCCCCTAACCAGAAACGCTGCTGACACCGCTAATCACAGACGCTACTGACCCCCCCCCCCCCTAACCAGAAACGCTGCTGACACCGCTAATCACAGACGCTACTGACCCCCCTAACCAGAAACGCTGCTGACACCACTAATCACAGACGCTACTGACCCCCCCTAACCAGAAACGCTGCTGACACCGCTAACCACAGACGCTACTGACCCCCCTAACCAGAAACGCTGCTGACACCGCTAATCACAGACGCTACTGACCCCACTCACCAGAAACGCTGCTGACACCGCTAATCACAGACGCTACTGACCCCCCCTAACCAGTGACACTGCTGAGACCGCTAATCACAGACGCTACTGACCCCCACTAACCAGAAACGCTGCTGACACCGCTAATCACAGACGCTACTGACCCCCCTAACCAGAAACGCTACTGACACCACTAATCACAGACGCTACTGACCCCCCCTAACCAGAAACGCTGCTGACACCGCTAATCACAAACGCTACTGACCCCCCCTAACCAGAAATGCTGCTGACACCGCTAATCACAGACGCTACTGACCCCCCTAACCAGAAACGCTGCTAATACCGCTAATCACAGACGCTACTGACCCCCCCTAACCAGAAACGCTGCTAACACCACTAATCACAGACGCTACTGACCCCCACTAACCAGAAACGCTGCTGACACCACTAATCACAGACGCTACTGACCCCCCTAACCAGAAACACTGCTGACACCACTAACCAGAAACGCTGCTGACACCACTAACCAGAAACGCTGCTGACACCGCTAATCACAGACACTACTGACCCCCCCCCTAACCAGAAACGCTGCTGACACCGTTAATCACAGACGCGACTGACCCCCCCTAACCAGAAACGCTGCTGACACCGCTAATCACAGACGCTACTGACCCCCCTAACCAGAAACGCTGCTGACACTGCTAATCACAGACGCTACTGACCCCCTCTAACCAGTAACGCTGCTGACACCGCTAATCACAGACGCTACTGACCCCCCTAACCAGAAACGCTGCTGACACCGCTAATCACAGACGCTACTGACCCCCCAACCAGAAACGCTGCTGACACCACTAATCACAGACGCCTCTGACCCCCTAACCAGAAACACTGCTGACACCGCTAATCACAGACGCTACTGACCCCCCTAACCAGAAACGCTGCTGACACCACTAATCACAGACGCTACTGACCCCTAACCAGAAACACTGCTGACACCGCTAATCACAGACGCTACTGACCCCCCAACCAGAAACGCTGCTGACACCACTAATCACAGACGCTACTGACCCCCCCTACCAGAAACGCTGCTGACACCGCTAACCACAGACGCTACTGACACCCCCTAACCAGAAACGCTGCTGACACCGCTAATCACAGACGCTACTGACCCCCCCTAACCATAAACGCTGCTGACACCGCTAACCACTGACGCTACTGACCCCCCCTAACCAGTAACACTGCTGAGAGCGCTAATCACAGACGCTACTGACCCCCCCTAACCAGAAACGCTGCTGACACCGCTAATCACAGACGCTACTGACCCCCGCTAACCAGAAACGCTGCTGACACCACTAATCACAGACGCTACTGACCCCCCCTAACCAGAAACGCTGCTGACACCGCTAATCACAGACGCTACTGACCCCCCCTAACCAGAAACGCTGCTGACACCGCTAATCACAGACGCTACTGAACCCCGCTAACCAGAAACGCTGCTGACACCGCTAATCACAGACGCTACTGAACCCCGCTAACCAGAAACGCTGCTGACACCGCTAATCACAGACGCTACTGACCCCCCCTAACCAGTAACACTGCTGAGACCGCTTATCACAGACGCTACTGACCCCCTACTAACCAGAAACGATGCTGACACCGCTAATCACAGACGCTACTGACCCCTACTAACCAGAAACGCTGCTGACACCACTATCCAGAAACGCTGCTAACACCGCTAATCACAGACGCTACTGACACCGCTAACCAGAAACGCTGCTGACACCGCTAATCACAGACGCTACTGACCCCCCCCTAACCAGAAACGCTGCTGACACCACTAATCACAGACGCTACTGACCCCCACTAACCAGAAACACTGCTGACACCGCTAATCACAGACGCTACTGACCCCCCCTAACCAGAAACGCTGCTGACACCGCTAATCACAGACGCTACTGATCCCCCTAAACCAGAAACGCTGCTGACACCGCAAATCACAGACGCTACTGACCCCCCCTAACCAGAAACGCTGCTGACACCGCTAATCACAGACGCTACTGAACCCCGCTAACCAGAAACGCTGCAGACACCACTAATCACAGACGCTACTGACCCCCTAACCAGAAACGCTGCTGACACCGCTAATCACAGACGCTACTGACCCCCACTAACCAGAAACACTGCTGACACCACTAATCACAGACACTACTGACCCCCGCTAACCAGAAACGCTGCTAACACTGCTAATCACAGACGCTACTGACCCCCCTAACCAGAAACACTGCTGACACTGCTAATCACAGACGCTACTGACCCCCCTAACCAGAAACACTGCTGACACCGCTAATCACAGACGCTACTGACCCCCCCCTAACCAGAAACACTGCTGACACCGCTAATCACAGACACTACTGACCCCCCTAACCAGAAACACTGCTGACACTACTAATCACAGACGCTACTGACCCCCCCTAACCAGAAACGCTGCTGACACCACTAATCACAGACGCTACTGACCCCCCCTAACCAGAAATGCTGCTGACACCGCTAATCACAGACGCTACTGACCCCCCTAACCAGAAACGCTGCTAATACCGCTAATCACAGACGCTACTGACCCCCCCTAACCAGAAACGCTGCTAACACCACTAATCACAGACGCTACTGACCCCCACTAACCAGAAACGCTGCTGACACCACTAATCACAGACGCTACTGACCCCCCTAACCAGAAACACTGCTGACACCACTAACCAGAAACGCTGCTGACACCACTAACCAGAAACGCTGCTGACACCGCTAATCACAGACACTACTGACCCCCCCCCCCCTAACCAGAAACGCTGCTGACACCGTTAATCACAGACGCGACTGACCCCCCCTAACCAGAAACGCTGCTGACACCGCTAATCACAGACGCTACTGACCCCCCTAACCAGAAACGCTGCTGACACTGCTAATCACAGACGCTACTGACCCCCTCTAACCAGTAACGCTGCTGACACCGCTAATCACAGACGCTACTGACCCCCCTAACCAGAAACGCTGCTGACACCGCTAATCACAGACGCTACTGACCCCCCCAACCAGAAACGCTGCTGACACCACTAATCACAGACGCCTCTGACCCCCTAACCAGAAACACTGCTGACACCGCTAATCACAGACGCTACTGACCCCCCTAACCAGAAACGCTGCTGACACCACTAATCACAGACGCTACTGACCCCTAACCAGAAACACTGCTGACACCGCTAATCACAGACGCTACTGACCCCCCAACCAGAAACGCTGCTGACACCACTAATCACAGACGCTACTGACCCCCCCTACCAGAAACGCTGCTGACACCGCTAACCACTGACGCTACTGACCCCCCCCTAACCAGAAACGCTGCTGACACCGCTAATCACAGACGCTACTGACCCCACTCACCAGAAACGCTGCTGACACCGCTAATCACAGACGCTACTGACCCCCCCTAACCAGTGACACTGCTGAGACCGCTAATCACAGACGCTACTGACCCCCACTAACCAGAAACGCTGCTGACACCGCTAATCACAGACGCTACTGACCCCCCTAACCAGAAACGCTACTGACACCACTAATCACAGACGCTACTGACCCCCCCTAACCAGAAACGCTGCTGACACCGCTAATCACAAACGCTACTGACCCCCCCTAACCAGAAATGCTGCTGACACCGCTAATCACAGACGCTACTGACCCCCCTAACCAGAAACGCTGCTAATACCGCTAATCACAGACGCTACTGACCCCCCCTAACCAGAAACGCTGCTAACACCACTAATCACAGACGCTACTGACCCCCACTAACCAGAAACGCTGCTGACACCACTAATCACAGACGCTACTGACCCCCCTAACCAGAAACACTGCTGACACCACTAACCAGAAACGCTGCTGACACCACTAACCAGAAACGCTGCTGACACCGCTAATCACAGACACTACTGACCCCCCCCCTAACCAGAAACGCTGCTGACACCGTTAATCACAGACGCGACTGACCCCCCCTAACCAGAAACGCTGCTGACACCGCTAATCACAGACGCTACTGACCCCCCTAACCAGAAACGCTGCTGACACTGCTAATCACAGACGCTACTGACCCCCTCTAACCAGTAACGCTGCTGACACCGCTAATCACAGACGCTACTGACCCCCCTAACCAGAAACGCTGCTGACACCGCTAATCACAGACGCTACTGACCCCCCAACCAGAAACGCTGCTGACACCACTAATCACAGACGCCTCTGACCCCCTAACCAGAAACACTGCTGACACCGCTAATCACAGACGCTACTGACCCCCCTAACCAGAAACGCTGCTGACACCACTAATCACAGACGCTACTGACCCCTAACCAGAAACACTGCTGACACCGCTAATCACAGACGCTACTGACCCCCCAACCAGAAACGCTGCTGACACCACTAATCACAGACGCTACTGACCCCCCCTACCAGAAACGCTGCTGACACCGCTAACCACTGACGCTACTGACCCCCCCTAACCAGAAACGCTGCTGACACCGCTAATCACAGACGCTACTGACCCCCCCTAACCATAAACGCTGCTGACACCGCTAACCACTGACGCTACTGACCCCCCCTAACCAGTAACACTGCTGAGAGCGCTAATCACAGACGCTACTGACCCCCCCTAACCAGAAACGCTGCTGACACCGCTAATCACAGACGCTACTGACCCCCGCTAACCAGAAACGCTGCTGACACCACTAATCACAGACGCTACTGACCCCCCCTAACCAGAAACGCTGCTGACACCGCTAATCACAGACGCTACTGACCCCCCCTAACCAGAAACGCTGCTGACACCGCTAATCACAGACGCTACTGAACCCCGCTAACCAGAAACGCTGCTGACACCGCTAATCACAGACGCTACTGAACCCCGCTAACCAGAAACGCTGCTGACACCGCTAATCACAGACGCTACTGACCCCCCCTAACCAGTAACACTGCTGAGACCGCTTATCACAGACGCTACTGACCCCCTACTAACCAGAAACGATGCTGACACCGCTAATCACAGACGCTACTGACCCCTACTAACCAGAAACGCTGCTGACACCACTATCCAGAAACGCTGCTAACACCGCTAATCACAGACGCTACTGACACCGCTAACCAGAAACGCTGCTGACACCGCTAATCACAGACGCTACTGACCCCCCCCTAACCAGAAACGCTGCTGACACCACTAATCACAGACGCTACTGACCCCCACTAACCAGAAACACTGCTGACACCGCTAATCACAGACGCTACTGACCCCCCCTAACCAGAAACGCTGCTGACACCGCTAATCACAGACGCTACTGATCCCCCTAAACCAGAAACGCTGCTGACACCGCAAATCACAGACGCTACTGACCCCCCCTAACCAGAAACGCTGCTGACACCGCTAATCACAGACGCTACTGAACCCCGCTAACCAGAAACGCTGCAGACACCACTAATCACAGACGCTACTGACCCCCTAACCAGAAACGCTGCTGACACCGCTAATCACAGACGCTACTGACCCCCACTAACCAGAAACACTGCTGACACCACTAATCACAGACACTACTGACCCCCGCTAACCAGAAACGCTGCTAACACTGCAAATCACAGACGCTACTGACCCCCCTAACCAGAAACACTGCTGACACTGCTAATCACAGACGCTACTGACCCCCCTAACCAGAAACACTGCTGACACCGCTAATCACAGACGCTACTGACCCCCCCCTAACCAGAAACACTGCTGACACCGCTAATCACAGACACTACTGACCCCCCTAACCAGAAACACTGCTGACACTACTAATCACAGACGCTACTGACCCCCCCTAACCAGAAACGCTGCTGACACCACTAATCACAGACGCTACTGACCCCCCCTAACCAGAAATGCTGCTGACACCGCTAATCACAGACGCTACTGACCCCCCTAACCAGAAACGCTGCTAATACCGCTAATCACAGACGCTACTGACCCCCCCTAACCAGAAACGCTGCTAACACCACTAATCACAGACGCTACTGACCCCCACTAACCAGAAACGCTGCTGACACCACTAATCACAGACGCTACTGACCCCCCTAACCAGAAACACTGCTGACACCACTAACCAGAAACGCTGCTGACACCACTAACCAGAAACGCTGCTGACACCGCTAATCACAGACACTACTGACCCCCCCCCCTAACCAGAAACGCTGCTGACACCGTTAATCACAGACGCGACTGACCCCCCCTAACCAGAAACGCTGCTGACACCGCTAATCACAGACGCTACTGACCCCCCTAACCAGAAACGCTGCTGACACTGCTAATCACAGACGCTACTGACCCCCTCTAACCAGTAACGCTGCTGACACCGCTAATCACAGACGCTACTGACCCCCCTAACCAGAAACGCTGCTGACACCGCTAATCACAGACGCTACTGACCCCCCCAACCAGAAACGCTGCTGACACCACTAATCACAGACGCCTCTGACCCCCTAACCAGAAACACTGCTGACACCGCTAATCACAGACGCTACTGACCCCCCAACCAGAAACGCTGCTGACACCACTAATCACAGACGCTACTGACCCCCCCTACCAGAAACGCTGCTGACACCGCTAACCACTGACGCTACTGACCCCCCCCTAACCAGAAACGCTGCTGACACCGCTAATCACAGACGCTACTGACCCCCCCTAACCAGAAACGCTGCTGACACCGCTAACCACTGACGCTACTGACCCCCCCTTACCAGTAACACTGCTGAGACCGCTAATCACAGACGCTACTGACCCCCCCTAACCAGAAACGCTGCTGACACCGCTAATCACAGACGCTACTGACCCCCCCTAACCAGAAACACTGCTGACACCGCTAATCACAGACGCTACTGACCCCCCTAACCAGAAACGCTGCTGACACCACTAATCACAGACGCTACTGACCCCCCTAACCTGGAAACGCTGCTGACACTGCTAATCACAGACGCTACTGACCCCCCCTAACCAGAAACACTGCTGACACCACTAACCAGAAACGCTGCTGACACCACTAACCAGAAACGCTGCTGACACCGCTAATCACAGACACTACTGACCCCCCCCTAACCAGAAACGCTGCTGACACCGCTAATCACAGACGCGACTGACCCCCCCTAACCAGAAACGCTGCTGACACCGCTAATCACAGACGCTACTGACCCCCCTAACCAGAAACGCTGCTGACACCGCTAATCACAGACGCTACTGATCCACCTAACCAGAAACGCTGCTGACACCGCTAATCACAGACGCTACTGACCCCCCCTAACCAGAAACGCTGCTGACACCGCTAACCACTGACGCTACTGACCCCCCCTAACCAGTAACACTGCTGAGACCGCTAATCACAGACGCTACTGACCCCCCCTAACCAGAAACGCTGCTGACACCGCTAATCACAGACGCTACTGACCCCCCCTAACCAGAAACACTGCTGACACCGCTAATCACAGACGCTACTGACCCCCCTAACTAGAAACGCTGCTGACACCACTAATCACAGACGCTACTGACCCCCCTAACCAGAAACGCTGCTGACACCGCTAATCACAGACGCTACTGACCCCCCCTAACCAGAAACGCTGCTGACACTGCTAATCACAGACGCTACTGACCCCCCCCCCCCTAACCAGAAACGCTGCTGACACCACTAATCACAGACGCTACTGACCCCCCTAACCAGAAACGCTGCTGACACCACTAATCACAGACGCTACTGACCCCCCCTAACCAGTAACACTGCTGAGACCGCTAATCACAGACGCTACTGACCCCCCCTAACCAGAAATGCTGCTGACACCGCTAATCACAGACGCTACTGACCCCCCCCTAACCAGAAACACTGCTGACACCGCTAATCACAGACGCTACTGACCCCCCTAACCAGAAACGCTGCTGACACCACTAATCACAGACGCTACTGACCCCCCTAACCGGAAACGCTGCTGACACTGCTAATCACAGACGCTACTGACCCCCCCTAACCAGAAACACTGCTAACACCACTAACCAGAAACGCTGCTGACACCACTAACCAGAAACGCTGCTGACACCGCTAATCACAGACACTACTGACCCCCCCCCTAACCAGAAACGCTGCTGACACCGCTAATCACAGACGTGACTGACCCCCCCTAACCAGAAACGCTGCTGACACCGCTAATCACAGACGCTACTGACCCCCCTAACCAGAAACGCTGCTGACACCGCTAATCATAGACGCTACTGACCCCCCTAACCAGAAACGCTGCTGACACCGCTAATCACAGACGCTACTGACCCCCCCCCCTAACCAGAAACGCTGCTGACACCGCTAACCACTGACGCTACTGACCCCCCCTAACCAGTAACACTGCTGAGACCGCTAATCACAGACGCTACTGACCCCCCCTAACCAGAAACGCTGCTGACACCGCTAATCACAGACGCTACTGACCCCCCCTAACCAGAAACACTGCTGACACCGCTAATCACAGACGCTACTGACCCCCCCTAACCAGAAACGCTGCTGACACTGCTAATCACAGACGCTACTGACCCCCCCTAACCAGAAACGCTGCTGACACCACTAATCACAGACGCTACTGACCCCCCCTAACCAGAAACGCTGCTGACACTGCTAATCACAGACGCTACTGACCCCCCCTAACCAGAAACGCTGCTGACACCACTAATCACAGACGCTACTGACCCCCCCTAACCAGAAACGCTGCTGACACTGCTAATCACAGACGCTACTGACCCCCACTAACCAGAAACACTGCTGACACCGCTAATCACAGACGCTACTGACCCCCCTAACCAGAAACACTGCTGACACCGCTAATCACAGACGCTACTGACCCCCCTAACCAGAAACACTGCTGACACCGCTAATCACAGACGCTACTGACCCCCCCCTAACCAGAAACGCTGCTGACACCGCTAATCATAGACGCTACTGACCCCCGCTAACCAGAAACACTGCTGACACCGCTAATCACAGACGCTACTGACCCCCCTAACCAGAAACGCTGCTGACACCGCTAATCACAGACGCTACTGACGCCCCCTAACCAGAAACACTGCTGACACCGCTAATCAGCGACGCTACTGACCCCCACTAACCAGTAACACTGCTGAGACCGCTAATCACAGACGCTACTGACCCCCCCCCCCCCCTAACCAGAAACGCTGCTGACACCACTAATCACAGACGCTACTGACCCCCCCTAACCAGTAACACTGCTGAGACCGCAAATCACAGACGCTACTGACCCCCCCTAACCAGAAACGCTGCTGACACCGCTAATCACAGACGCTACTGACCCCCCCTAACCAGAAACACTGCTGACACCGCTAATCACAGACGCTACTGACCCCCACTAACCAGAAACGCTGCTGACACCGCTAATCACAGACGCTACTGACCTCCCCTAACCAGAAACGCTGCTGACACCGCTAATCACAGACGCTACTGACCCCCCCTAACCAGAAACACTGCTGACACCGCTAATCACAGACGCTACTGACCCCCCTAACTAGAAACGCTGCTGACACCACTAATCACAGACGCTACTGACCCCCCTAACCAGAAACGCTGCTGACTCCACTAATCACAGACGCTACTGAGCCCACTAACCAGAAATGCTGCTCACACCACTAATCACAGACGCTACTGACCCCCCTAACCAGAAACGCTGCTAACACCACTAATCACAGACGCTACTGACCCCCCCTAACCAGTAACACTACGGACACCGCTGATCACAGACGCTACTGACCCCCCTAACCAGAAACGCTGCTGACACCGTTAATCACAGACGCTACTGACCCCCCTAACCAGAAACACTGCTGACACCACTAATCACAGACACTACTGACCCCCCTAACCAAAAACGCTGCTGACACCACTAATCACAGACGCTACTGACCCCCACTAACCAGAAACACTGCTGACACCACTAATCACAGACACTACTGACCCCCCAACCAGAAACACTGCTGACACCACTAATCATAGACGCTACTGACCCCCCCTAACCAGAAACACTGCTGACACCGCTAATCACAGACGCTACTGACCCCCACTAACCAGAAACGCTGCTGACACCGCTAATCAGAGACGCTACTGACCCCCCCTAATCATAAACGCTGCTGACACCGCTAACCACAGACGCTACTGACCCCCCTAACCGGAAACGCTGCTGACACTGCTAATCACAGACGCTACTGACCCCCCCCTAACCAGAAACGCTGCTGACACCACTAATCACAGACGCTACTGACCCCCCTAACCAGAAACGCTGCTGACACTGCTAATCACAGACGCTACTGACCCCCCCTAACCAGAAACGCTGCTGACACCACTAATCACAGACGCTACTGACCCCCCTAACCAGAAACGCTGCTGACACTGCTAATCACAGACGCTACTGACCCCCCCTAACCAGAAACACTGCTGACACCGCTAATCACAGACACTACTGACCCCCCTAACCAGAAACACTGCTGACACCGCTAATCACAGACGCTACTGACCCCCCCTAACCAGAAACACTGCTGACACCGCTAATCACAGACACTACTGACCCCCCCTAACCAGAAACGCTGCTGACACCACTAATCACAGACGCTACTGACCCCCCCTAACCAGAAACGCTGCTGACACCGCTAATCACAGACGCTACTGACCCCCCCCTAAACCAGAAACGCTGCTGACACCGCTAATCACCGACGCTACTGACCCCCCCCCCAACCAGAAACGCTGCTGACACCGCTAAACACAGACGCTAATGACCCCCCTAACCAGAAACGCTGCTGACACCGCTAATCACAGACGCTACTGACCCCCCCTAACCAGAAACGCTGCTGACACCGCTAACCACTGACGCTACTGACCCCCCCTAACCAGTAACACTGCTGAGACCGCTAATCACAGACGCTACTGACCCCCCCTAACCAGAAACGCTGCTGACACCGCTAATCACAGACGCTACTGACCCCCCCTAACCAGAAACGCTGCTGACACCGCTAATCACAGACGCTACTGACCCCCCCTAACCAGAAACACTGCTGACACCGCTAATCACAGACGCTACTGACCCCCCTAACCAGAAACGCTGCTGACACCACTAATCACAGACGCTACTGACCCCCTTAACCGGAAACGCTGCTGACACTGCTAATCACAGACGCTACTGACCCCCCTAACCAGAAACGCTGCTGACACCGCTAATCACAGACGCTACTGACCCCCCCTAACCAGAAAGACTGCTGACACCACTAACCAGAAACGCTGCTGACACCACTAACCAGAAACGCTGCTGACACCGCTAATCACAGACACTACTGACCCCCCCGCTAACCAGAAACGCTGCTGACACCGCTAATCACAGACGCTACTGACCCCCCTAACCAGAAACGCTGCTGACACCGCTAATCACAGACGCTACTGACCCCCCTAACCAGAAACGCTGCTGACACCGCTAATCACAGACGCTACTGACCCCCCCTAACCAGAAACGCTGCTGACACCGCTAACCACTGACGCTACTGACCCCCCCTAACCAGTAACACTGCTGAGACCGCTAATCACAGACGCTACTGACCCCCCCTAACCAGAAACTCTGCTGACACCGCTAATCACAGACGCTACTGACCCCCCCTAACCAGAAACGCTGCTGACACCACTAATCACAGACGCTACTGACCCCCCTAACCAGAAACGCTGCTGACACCGCTAATCACAGATGCTACTGACCCCCCCTAACCAGAAACGCTGCTAACACCACTAATCACAGACGCTACTGACCCCCACTAACCAGAAACGCTGCTGACACCACTTATCACAGACGCTACTGACCCCCCCTAACCAGAAACGCTGCTGACACCGCTAATCACAGACGCTACTGACCCCCCCTAACCAGAAACGCTGCTGACACTGCTAATCACAGACGCTACTGACCCCCCCTAACCAGAAACGCTGCTGACACTGCTAATCACAGACGCTACTGACCCCCCCTAACCAGAAACGCTGCTGACACCACTAATCACAGACGCTACTGACCCCCCTAACCAGTAACGCTGCTGACACCACTAATCACAGACGCTACTGAACCCCGCTAACCAGAAACGCTGCTGACACCACTAATCACAGACGCTACTGACCCCCCTAACCAGAAACGCTGCTGACACCACTAATCACAGACGCTACTGACCCCCCCTAACCAGAAACGCTGCTAATACCGCTAATCACAGACGCTACTGACCCCCCTAACCAGAAACGCTGCTGACACCACTAATCACAGACGCTACTGACCCCCCTAACCAGAAACACTGCTGACACCGCTAATCACAGACGCTACTGACCCCCCCTAACCAGAAACGCTGCTGACACCACTAATCACAGACGCTACTGACCCCCCTAACCAGAAACGCTGCTAATACCGCTAATCACAGACGCTACTGACCCCCCCTAACCAGAAACGCTGCTGACACCACTAATCACAGACGCTACTGACCCCCCTAACCAGTAACGCTGCTGACACCACTAATCACAGACGCTACTGAACCCCGCTAACCAGAAACGCTGCTGACACCACTAATCACAGACGCTACTGACCCCCCTAACCAGAAACGCTGCTGACACCACTAATCACAGACGCTACTGACCCCCCCTAACCAGAAACGCTGCTAATACCGCTAATCACAGACGCTACTGACCCCCCTAACCAGAAACGCTGCTGACACCACTAATCACAGACGCTACTGACCCCCCTAACCAGAAACGCTGCTGACACCACTAATCACAGACGCTAATGACCCCCCCTAACCAGAAACGCTGCTGACACCACTAATCACAGACGCTACTGACCCCCCCTAACCAGAAACGCTGCTGACACCACTAATCACAGACGCTACTGACCCCCCTAACCAGAAACGCTGCTGACACCACTAATCACAGACGCTACTGACCCCCCCTAACCAGAAACGCTGCTGACACCACTAATCACAGACGCTACTGACCCCCCTAACCAGAAACGCTGCTGACACCACTAATCACAGACGCTAATGACCCCCCCTAACCATAAACGCTGCTGACACCGCTAATCACAGACGCTACTGACCCCCCCTAACCAGAAACACTGCTGACACCGCTAATCACAGACGCTACTGACCCCCCCTAACCAGAAACGCTGCTGACACCGCTAATCACAGACGCTACTGACCCCCCTAACCAGAAACGCTGCTGACACCGCTAATCACAGACACTACTGACCCCCCTAACCAGAAACGCTGCTGACACCACTTATCACAGACGCTACTGACCCCCCTAACCAGAAACGCTGCTGACACCACTTATCACAGACGCTACTGACCCCTCCTAACCAGAAACGCTGCTGACACCGCTAATCACCGACGCTACTGACCCCCCTAACCAGAAATGCTGCTGACACTGCTAATCACAGACGCTACTGACCCCCCCTAACCAGAAACACTGCTGACACCGCTAATCACAGACGCTACTGACCCCCCCTAACCAGAAACACTGCTGACACCACTAATCACAGACGCTACTGACCCCCCCTAACCAGAAACGCTGCTGACACCGCTAATCAGCGACGCTACTGACCCCCACTAACCAGTAACACTGCTGAGACCGCTAATCACAGACGCTACTGACCCCCCCTAACCAGAAACGCTGCTGACACCACTAATCACAGACGCTACTGACCCCCCCTAACCAGAAACGCTGCTGACTCCGCTAATCACAGACGCTACTGAGCCCACTAACCAGAAACGCTGCTCACACCACTAATCACAGACGCTACTGACCCCCATAACCAGAAACACTGCTGACACCACTAATCACAGACGCTACTGACCCCCCTAACCAGAAACGCTGCTAACACCACTAATCACAGACGCTACTGACCCCCCTAACCAGAAACACTGCTGACACCGCTAATCACAGACGCTACTGACCCCCCTAACCAGAAACGCTGCTGACACCGCTAATCACAGACGCTACTGACCCCCGCTAACCAGAAACACTGCTGACACCGCTAATCACAGACGCTACTGACCCCCCTAACCAGAAACGCTGCTGACACCGCTAATCACAGATACTACTGACCCCCCTAACCAGAAACGCTGCTGACACCACTTATCACAGACGCTACTGACCCCCCCTAACCAGAAACGCTGCTGACACCGCTAATCACCGACGCTACTGACCCCCCTAACCAGAAACACTGCTGACACCGCTAATCACAGACGCTACTGACCCCCCCTAACCAGAAACACTGCTGACACCACTAATCACAGACGCTACTGACCCGCCCTAACCAGAAACGCTGCTGACACCGCTAATCAGCGACGCTACTGACCCCCACTAACCAGTAACACTGCTGAGACCGCTAATCACAGACGCTACTGACCCCCCCTAACCAGAAACGCTGCTGACACCACTAATCACAGACGCTACTGACCCCCCCTAACCAGAAACGCTGCTGACTCCGCTAATCACAGACGCTACTGAGCCCACTAACCAGAAACGCTGCTCACACCACTAATCACAGACGCTACTGACCCCCCTAACCAGAAACACTGCTGACACCACTAATCACAGACGCTACTGACCCCCCTAACCAGAAACGCTGCTAACACCACTAATCACAGACGCTACTGACCCCCCTAACCAGAAACACTGCTGACACCGCTAATCACAGACGCTACTGACCCCCCCTAACCAGAAACGCTGCTGACACCGCTAATCACAGACGCTACTGACCCCCGCTAACCAGAAACACTGCTGACACCGCTAATCACAGACGCTACTGACCCCCCTAACCAGAAACGCTGCTGACACCGCTAATCACAGACACTACTGACCCCCCTAACCAGAAACGCTGCTGACACCACTTATCACAGACGCTACTGACCCCCCCTAACCAGAAACGCTGCTGACACCGCTAATCACCGACGCTACTGACCCCCCTAACCAGAAACACTGCATGACCGCTAATCACAGACGCTACTGACCCCCCCTAACCAGAAACACTGCTGACACCACTAATCACAGACGCTACTGACCCCCCCTAACCAGAAACGCTGCTGACACCGCTAATCAGCGACGCTACTGACCCCCACTAACCAGTAACACTGCTGAGACCGCTAATCACAGACGCTACTGACCCCCCCTAACCAGAAACGCTGCTGACACCACTAATCACAGACGCTACTGACCCCCCCTAACCAGAAACGCTGCTGACTCCGCTAATCACAGACGCTACTGAGCCCACTAACCAGAAACGCTGCTCACACCACTAATCACAGACGCTACTGACCCCCCTAACCAGAAACACTGCTGACACCACTAATCACAGACGCTACTGACCCCCCTAACCAGAAACGCTGCTGACACCGCTAATCACAGACGCTACTGACCCCCCCTAACCAGTAACACTACTGACACCGCTGATCACAGACGCTACTGACCCCCCTAACCAGAAACGCTGCTGACACCGCTAATCACAGACGCTACTGACCCCCCTAACCAGAAACACTGCTGACACCACTAATCACAGACACTACTGACCCCCCTAACCAAAAACGCTGCTGACACCACTAATCACAGACGCTACTGACCCCCACTAACCAGAAACACTGCTGACACCACTAATCACAGACACTACTGACCCCCCTAACCAGAAACACTGCTGACACCGCTAATCACAGACGCTACTGATCCCCACTAACCAGAAACGCTGCTGACACCGCTAATCACAGACGCTACTGACCCCCCCTAATCATAAACGCTGCTGACACCGCTAACCACAGACGCTACTGACCCCCCTAACCGGAAACGCTGCTGACACTGCTAATCACAGACGCTACTGACCCCCCCCTAATCAGAAACGCTGCTGACACCACTAATCACAGACGCTACTGACCCCCCTAACCAGAAACGCTGCTGACACTGCTAATCACAGACGCTACTGACCCCCCCTAACCAGAAACGCTGCTGACACCGCTAATCACAGACACTACTGACCCCCCTAACCAGAAACACTGCTGACACCGCTAATCACAGACGCTACTGACCCCCCCTAACCAGAAACACTGCTGACACCGCTAATCACAGACACTACTGACCCCCCGCTAACCAGAAACGCTGCTGACACCGCTAATCACTGAAGCTGTGTGTGTATAATACCGCCAACCTAAGCCGTCATCTGGCCCTTTTATGTGCCGCCGCAGTGACAGAGACGAGGAGACACCAATCACTGCAGGGACATCTGTGGGAGGGGTGGAGACACCAATCACTGCAGGGACATCTGTGGGAGGGGTGGAGACACCAATCACTGCAGGGACATCTGTGGGAGGGGTGGAGACACCAATCACTGCAGGGACATCTGTGGGAGGGGTGGAGACACCAATCACTGCAGGGACATCTGTGGGAGGGGTGGAGACACCAATCACTGCAGGGACATCTGTGGGAGGGGTGGAAACACAAATCACTGCAGGGACATCTGTGGGAGGGGTGGAGACACCAATCACTGCAGGAACATCTGTGGGAGTGCGATGGGAGGTGCACATGGCCAGGCACATGCAGAATAGCACAGATGACCAGATTACCAGAAGGGATATCCAGTAAACGGAGTGGGCGCAGAGGACAGCGAGGAAGCCCACCCACCTCATGGGGCTGGAGGAAGTCCCAGGTAAGTATAGATACACCCAATTATGCCGTCTCAGGTGCACTTTAAATGCAGAGTGTTATCTTTAAAGAAGACACTGCATCCCAATATCAGAACCTTATCCCAACTGTGAAGCATGGCGGAGGGAAAGTTCTGAGTTGGGCCTGGATGGCTTGCCATTATCGGAGCAATGATTTCCAGAGAATTGTAAAGGAACATAAAGATCTGATCTGAATCTCAGGAGACAGCAAGTCAGAAATCCTAAACACACAAGTCGTTCTACCAAAGTTTGGTGAAAGTAGAATAAGCCTATTGTTCTGTAATGGGCAAGTCAGAGTCCCGACCTAAATCCAACTGAGATGCTGTGAAAAGACCTAAAGCAACTGAGATCATGTGAGGAAACCACCAACATCGGAGAGCGGAGGCAGTACAAATCAATAAATATGACCCAATATAACGTTGTTTTCCACGTTTAACCTCATTGGCAGGACAATCAGCGTTTGGGCACTCACCAGTCTCTCGGACATGTCGGTCTTGTCGTGCTCCGGTAGGTGCTGCTCCAGGGCCAGGACGATGCAGTTGGCGATGATGGTAGCCAGGATCATATATTCGAATGGAGTGGAGAGCATAGTTAAGGAACGCAATCTCAGATCAGTGGAGTAAATTGTACATAATTACATCAACCAATCACAGCAGAGCAAAAATGCTGAAAAAAAAAATAATTTTACATTTTCAAGGAATCCTACAATCAATACAAGGTGAAAATAAATTGATGAGAGAAACAATTGTATTTATCCTCCTACTCCCAAAAAAAAAATCACATTTTTAGATATCCCATGGTTTTATTTTATCTTTAAACATTCACAAAGTAGGTTGAAAGTTGTGTTGTCTCTGCTCAGTGGCAGCCTAATAAGTGTCCCAGAGTTAGAATACATGAACTATTGACCTTTTCCTCTCTCCCTGCACTAAGAAGTTGTATTCTGCCAGGAAAACGGTTATGGCTGTAATTTGCTTATCAGCGATGTTTACTCTATCCCTGACAAGGCAGGCAGCCTCTCAATGTAGCCAGTCAGAGGATCCCCCCTTTAGCTTTATTTCAGATCTCATCTGAATGTGTTTACATAATGCACTTTTCAAGATTACTAAGATTACATAATTAGTGAATACACAGAGCAGAAAAACGAATGCACATACTCCTGGAAACGGCACCTAGCCCTCAATAACCAAATTCAGCCAAAACTCGCTGCTAATCGTGTCCAGTGTCACAGGACTAAAATATTTGACAGATTGTTATTGCCGTCTGTCTCTGATCGTTTCCCCAACTTCCTGCTGCTGCATACAGCACAGGAAACCAGGGACAGGGCTGTCATCTGGGGGCGCAGGCAGATATAAATTATAATAAGACTTGTGCTGGTTCCAATACACTCGCCTAAAGGATTATTAGGAACACCTGTTCAATTTCTCATGAATGCAATTATCTAATCAACTGTGACGGTTTAGTGCCACAACACAGACGTCTGATTATTGGTGATCTGCGGAATCACCAAGAATGCAGACGCTATACCCGATTATGTGTGATCCGCAGAATCACCAATAATACAGGACCTTACCAGAGGAGTTGGTCAGGAACAATCTGGATACAGACAAGACAGATTAGACAAGAGGCTCCCCAGTAGGGATGCTCGGAAATGCCAATTTCCGATTCCGCGGTAAATCAGCATTAAGCCATTGCCAAATACCGATTACGCTTTCCGCTACCAATTTCCGCATTCCGATGCGGAATTTCCGCCGGAAATCGCGGAAATTCCGCCCGACTTTAACATCGATTTTCTCAAAAACTATAAGGTCTTTTTTAAAACTTATTTTTGCATCTTGTTCAAGAGATTCTGTTTAACAAACCCTGAAAATTTGGTGTTTCAAAGACTTACGGGGGCTTTGCTATTAACCGCTAAAGTCGGCGGATTTTTACTGTAATGTAAAATGCAGAAAATAGGCAGATGCAGATTTTCTGCATTACATCACAGTAAAAATCCGCCGACTTTAGCGGTTAATAGCAAAGCCCCCGTAAGTCCTAGAAACACCAAATGTTCAGGGTTTGTTAAACAGAATCTCTTGAACAAGATGCAAAAATAAGTTTTCAAAAAGACCTTATAGTTTTTGAGAAAATCGATGTTAAAGTCGGGCGGAATTTCCGCGATTTCCGGCGGAAATCCGCCTAATGCACTTGCATTACCGATTTCCGCATTCCGATCGGAATTTTGGAAATTGCATTTCCGTGGAATCCTAATGAGCATCCCTACTCCCCAGTGGGGCTGGGAAGGATACAGACAGAGAATACGGAGATAGTATAGCTGGTCTCTGCCAGGAATGCCGGCGAGAGACAAGAACCAATCAGACAGATACTAACAGACATTCACCAGATAGCAGACTAGTCCTATCAGAGGAGCTGGCAAGGAGCTAGCGTAACTGGCAGCCAGAAGCTACCCCAGGCCTTTCCAGTGGAACTGGAAAGGTGACACAAGTGACTTAGACCGCTTTGGTTAAACCTTCCAGAGGAGCTGAGAAGGTACCATCAATCACTAAGCTCTACCTCACCAGTGGAGCAGGTGAGGATAGTAAATACATAACAGGTGCTCATCAGTGGAGCGGATGAGCCTCAAACACCACGCAGACTAGGCCACTACAGAGAAGCAGGCTGGCACTAGCTGAAACTAATAAAGGCTAGACCTCTACAGAGGTGCTGGCTGGGACCAGCTACACGGCCCTGCTAAACACGGCCAGACCTCCGGGGCCCTCAGAGAACATACTAACAAATATGATAACAGTATAGTTTGGCAAGACCTCGCCAGAGATGCTGGTGAGGTACTAAAGATACACAGGCCGTCCGTATAATAAAATACAAACCCCAGCAAGCTGGGGAGACTGAAACTGAGATTGAATCTCCCAAGAAGCGGGTGATTCAGACTGCACTGCAGCCTAGGAGCAGGAGATACAAACAGTGCTGCACTAGCAGGTGACACAGACTGCACTGCAGCCTAGGAGCAGGAGATACAACAGCACTGCACTAGCAGGTGATTCAGACTGTACTGCAGTCTAGGAGCAGGAGATACAAATAGTACTGTATTAATGAATAACTTCACCAGAGGAGCTGGTGAAGTTATCACCTCACCAGTGGCGAGGGCCCACTGGTGAGTAGGGTGGTCTGACAGGCAAGGTTCGGCAACAGGGAGGCAAGTATCGGTACAGAATCGTGAGACAAGAGAGTAATCGGTAATCAGGCAGAGGTTCAGCAACAGGAAGGTACGTATCGGTACAGAATCGTCAGACAAGAGAGTAATCGGTAATCAGGCAGAGGTTCAGCAACAGGAAGGTACGTATCGGTACAGAATCGTGAGACAAGAGAGTAATCGGTAATCAGGCAGAGGTTCAGCAACTAGTAAGGCAGATAGGAGAAAGTACAGGATCAGAAAGCAGGAACAGAGTCAGAGTATTAACTAAGAGTCATACACAGAAGATCAATACAATAAGCAATAACCTAGTCTAGGTGTGAAGTCCTTGGCATCAACACCCGGGAACTAGTCTAACAAATAAACAGTAGCAATGTAGCAATATCCTAGACTAGGTGTGAAATCCGTAGCATCAACACCTGGGAACTAGTCTAAGGTCTGAGCGCTAACACGCAGAGTATTCACGACTACAGACAAGGACAGAGTAACAAGTCCAGGTTTAAATACTGAAGGCAGATTCAAGCAGCCCCGCCCGAGGGGCTGAACCAACCTGCAAAGTAGATTGACAGGTAGAAGTCAGCTGACCACAATGTCAGCTGATCTGTCTCCTACGCCCATAAAGGTCCTTTTGCTCCATGCGCAGGCGTGTGGACCTAAGCTGCTGTGCAACAGAGACACCTGTCCCACCTGAGTCGGGAAGCGACACCCGGGATGGCGTGGCCGCAGAGGTGACATCAGGTGTAAAAGCAGCTGCGCTGCTTTCCCCCACAGAGGTAACATCTTTGATCGTTACATCAACCAATCACATGGCAGTTGCTGCAATGCATTTAGGGGTGTGGTCCTGGTCAGGACAATCTCCTGAACTCCAAACTGAATGTCAGAATGGGAAATAAAGGTAATTTAAGCAATTATGAGCGTGGCATGGAAAGGGGGAACAAAGAGCGCTCTCTAGTGCATTAACCTTTTAATGAGTCTCTTCGCGCACAAGTAAATAAAACGCCTCGGCAGATCTGACGAAGGCGTAGGACGCCGAAACGCGTAATGATGCAATCGGCGCAAGGAAGCTGCCGGAGTTCCTTCCGTGTCCCTGTACCCGCTGGCGCTGGACTTCTTTGGGGTCCCCCTCACTACTGGCCACAGTGTGGATGCGTGCGGAGTGGAGTTGAAGAGGACGAGGAGGAGCTGTGACTTTTAAAGTGATACATTGTACGTTTTATTTACTTGTGCGCAAAGAGACTCATTAAAAGGTTAATGCACTAGAGAGCGCTCTTTGTTCCCCCTTTCCATTTCTGTTTCTACAGTGCATTTGCTTTATTCCCAGAGCAAGATAAGAGCAGCACTCTGGTGGGACCTTATATTGTGATTGCCAAGGAAAGTTCACAAGATTGTGAGCGCAGTGGAGTTGGCGTTTTATATATCTTTTTCTGTATGAGCGTGGCATGGTTGTTGGTGCCAGACAGGCCGGTCTGAGTATTTCACAATCTGCTCAGTTACTGGGATTTTCACGCACAAACCATTTCTAGGGTTTACAAAGAATGATGTGAAAAGGGAAAACATCCAGTATGAGGCAGTCCTGTGGGCGATAATGCCTTGTTGATGGTAGAGGACAGAGAATGGGCCGACTGATTCAAGCTAATAGAAGAGCAATGTTGACTGAAATAACCAGTCGTTACAACTGAGGTATGCAACAAAGCATTTGTGAAGCCACAACATGCACAACCCAGAGGCGGATGGGCTACAACAGCAGAAGACCCCACCGAGTACCACTCATCTCCACTACAAATAGGAAAGAGGCTACAATTTGCACAAGCTCACCAAAAGTGGACAGTTGAAGACTGGAAAAATGTTGCCTGGTCTGATGAGTCTCGATAGAGTCAGAATTTGGCGTAAACAGAATGAGAACATGGATCCATCATGCCTTGTTACCACTGTGCAGGCTGGTGGTGGTGGTGGTGTAATGGTGTGGGGGATGTTTTTTTGGCACACTTTAGGCCCCTTAGTGCCAATTGGGCATTATTTAAATGCCACGGGTAGGGATGGTCGCTTCCGGACGGAATTAGGTGATTCCGGTTCTGATATGACGGGACGGAATTGCTATAGCGCTAAAATGGAATTCCGCTAAAAAATTTTAAATTCAGCTGAATTTTACAGAATTCAAATTTGTTTCCCCACCAAACTGTTTTCTGCCTGATAACAACTATTTCTACTCCCTTTCCTCCTCCCTTCCTCTCAAGGGTCTCGTCTTCCAGGGAATTGTAGTATTTCAAAAGCCAGCTTACATACCTTGGCTGGGAATTGAACCCAGGTCTGAGTGCGTGGTAGGTAGATCACTTCACCACTATACCACCAACACTACATGCTGAAGCCAGCCTAGCATGAACCACTATGATATATCCAAGAGAAAAATGAGCTTACTCAGGGAATGGTAGTATGTCAAAAGCCAACTCACATTGGCCAGGAATCGAACCCAGGCCTAGCACGTGGTAGGCTGCTATCCTAACCATTATACCACCAACACAACACACTACAATGCTACATGCTGAAGCCAGCCTAGCATGTACCATTGTGATATATCCAAGAGAAAAATGAGCTTGCTTAGGGAATGGTAGGATTTAAAAAGCCTGCTTACATACATTGGCTGGGAATCGAACCCAGGTCCAGAGAGCATTGTAGTGTGTTGTGTTGGTGGTATAATGGTTAGGATAGCAGCCTACCAAGCACTAGACCTGGGTTTGATTCCCGGCCAACGTATGTAAGCAGGCTTTGGAAATCCTACAATTCCCTAAGCACGCTAATTTTTTTCTTGGATATATCACAATGGTACATGCTAGGCTGGCTTCAGCATGTAGCATTGTAGTGTGTTGTGTTGGTGGTATAATGGTTAGGATAGCAGCCTACAGAGCGCAGGCCTGGGTTCGATTCCTGGCCAATGTGAGTTGGCTTTTGACATACTACAAATCCCTAAGCAAGCTCATTTTTCTCTTGGATACATCATAATGGTACATGCTAGGCTGGCTTCAGCATGTAGTGTTGGTGGTGGTATAGTGCTGAGGAGAGCTGCCTACCAAGCACTCAGACCTGGGTTCAATTCCCGGCCAAGGTATGTAAGCTGGCTTTTGAAATCTTACAATTCCCTGTAAGACAAGACCCTCCGGAGGAGGAGGAGGAGGGAGTGAGGGCGCAATATAAGGAATAACAATCAGCCAGGAGCAAGCTAACAAGCCTAACTAAGCTTCCCCTAGCAGAGTCTGTCAGCAGCTGTCCCTTAACTAATTACTGTAGGCAAACGAGTGAGTTAAACGGCAGTAGAACCTTGCCTTTTATAAGGGGGGGTGGGGCTCCAGGAGTGATTGCAGTCTGATTGGTGGGGGGGGGGGGGGGCTCAGGAGTGAATGCAGTCTGATTGGTGGGGGGGGGGGGGGGGGCTCAGGGGTGAATGCAGTCTGATTGGTGAAAATGTGCCTGCTGAGCTGACTGTGATGTAGAGGGTCAAAGCTGACCCTAATGGAGAATTATGGGGCGAATCGAACTTCCGCAAAAGTTCGCCTTCGCCGGCGAACGCGAACCACCCAAAGTTTGCCTGGAACCGTTTGGGCCATCTCTACCCCACAGTCAGCAGATCTCAACCCAATAGAGCATCTTTGGGATGTGATGGAACGGGAGCTTCATGCCCTGGATGTGCATCCCACAAATCTCCATCCACTGCAAGATGCTATCCTATCAATATGGGCCAACATCTCTAAAGAATGCTTTCAGCACCTTACTGAATCAATGCCACGTAGAGTTAAGGCAGTTCTGAAGGTGAAAGGGGGTCAAACACCATATTAGTATGTTCCTAATAATCCTTTAGGTGAGTGTATTTATCCTTCTTCCCTCTAAGAACTCTCAGCAGGCAAAATTCTTCAGCCAAACAACGACAGCTAAAAGAGCAGCAGTGTAATTCTCCCTCCAGGAAGGAAACGCTTTATAAACATTTCGCCACATTCTGACCAGTCACACTACAGCCGCACCTCTGCTGAACATCTCCCATCAGCCACAGCTTTCCTGTATGGACTCTGCCCCCTCCAGCATGGCGATATGGAGGTTACTTAGCAACAGAGCAGTGTGTTACCGCTTCCATGCCGTCACCTCAGCCCTACTATCACTATTATTAATACGTCCTTCATTCTGCTGACTGCACAGAGGTAACCTGTGGCCAATGGAACAAAACAGTCAATCAGGGAGAGGAAAGATTTGGCCAAACACTGACTAAATCATGTATTAGGCTTTCTTCTCATCTAGAATCCAAATCGCTAAATGCAGAGATTTTCCATTTTTTGAGCGTTTTCTCCCCTTTCCCGGCGCTCCACTGCGCGGTGCGATTTTGTACAAAGCGCTTTTGCAGAGCGATTCCGTATTTTCCCTCCCCAACGTCAGTCAGGAAGGGAACTCTTTGACCTAGAAAAGAATAAATACAATGGGCTTGATTCACAAAAGAGTGCTAACTTTTAGCACGGGCGTTTTCGCGCGAATTTTCGGAGTTTTCGCGTGAATTTTCGTGTTCGCGCGCAATTAAACGTTTTTGCGCGAAATCGTTGTCGTTTTCGAATTTTCGCGCGAAAACGGTAACGATTTTGCGCGAAAATTCGCGTTTGCGTGCGAAACGATAACGATTTCGCGCAAAAACGTTTAATTGCACGCAAGCGCGAAAATTCGCACGAAATCGGCCATGCTAAAAGTTAGCACTCTTTTGTGAATCAAGCCCAATGTATTTATTCTTAAAAACGCGAACACAATCTCCAGATTAAAAAACCCCAAAAAACGATTTAGCATTTTGCGTTTTTCCTGTAACTTCCATTGTAGCAAAATCGCCCTGAAAATGGTACAGGCAGCGCTTTTGTGAAGGAAAGCGGACAAAACGCTCTGATATAAACTACCCCATAAGGATTCATTGCACAAGGTATTTTAGAATGTTTTTCAAAGTCACTGGCGCTCAAAAAAAGCGCAAAACGCACTAGGGGCCTGATCCACTAATCCGTGAAAACCCATATCACGGCCGTTTTTGCGCTTGCGCGTGATCATGAATTATCATGCAAAAATGATCGCGTTTTCATATGATAATTTGTGATTGCTAAAATGCACGCGAAAACGGCCGTGATATGAGTTATCGCGGTTTAGTGACTCAAGCCCTAAATACATACTGTAAAATATAAGTGATTTCATTTATTACGCTATATTCACTACAAGTCCTCTTTAAAGAGACACTGAAGCGAAAAAAAAAAAATATGATATAGTGAATTGGTTGTGTACTATGAATAATTACTAGAAGATTAGCAGCAAAGAAAATATTCTCATATTTTTATTTTCAGGTATATAGTGTTTTTTCTAACATTGCATCATTCTACAATATGTGCAGATTACACAACACTCAGCATTCAAAATGAGTCTTTCAGAGCAGTCTGTGAAGTAATGACCTCTCCTCTAGCAGAGAAAAAGTAAACAGTTCACTTACAGTTGAGATAATAAAAGTCAGATAACAGCCCTCTCCATGACTAAAGGCTCATACACACATCAGACTATAGTCTTCGGAAAATGAAAGATCACAGACCAATCTTACCACCCTTCTTGTAGTATGAGAGCCATACTCTACACAGTCTTTTCTATGGAGCTGAACTCCACATCAGACAGAAATCTTTGCAAGATGCTGCACACACAGATGCTGTACAGACACAAAAGATCAGTATCTGCAAAAGATCTGTTCCTGCCAAAAATCCATTCCTGCAAATTGCAATGATAGTCTATGAGATCTGCAGAACATCATACACACATGATTTAACTGACATTCATCTGCAGATCAAGCAATCATCCGCAGATCTGAAAATCCATCCTGGTGGATCTGATCTGCAGATGAATGTCAGTTAAATCATGTGTGTATGATGATCTGCAGATCTCATAGACTATCATTGCAATTTGCAGGAATGGATTCTTGGCAGGAACAGATCTTTTGCAGATACTGATCTTTTGTGTCTGTACAGATCCGTGTGTGCAGCATCTTGCAAAGATTTTTTTTTTGATGGGGAGTTCAGCTCCATAGAATAGACTGTGTAGGTATGGCTCTCATACTACATGAAGGGTGGTAAGATTGGTCTGTGATCTTTCATTTTCAAAAGACTATGGTCTGATGTGTGTATGTGGCCTTAGTCGGAGAGCTTAATGGCTTGTTTGCATAGAGATAACAACTGGAGTTTCTCAACTCTTCCTGTACTGGAAACAATTAGACTGATGTATCTGATCTTAATGTTTTATTTCTTAGCTGTACTACACATACAAATCATAATATCATATTTTTTTTTCGCTTCAGTGTCTCTTTAAAGCGGAACCGAGGTGAAAAAGTAACTATAACAAGTAACTTGTCTATATATCTTATCTAAAGTTTAGATGGTTTACACAGCAAATCTAGCTGCATACAGCTTCAACAGTATATGATTATTTCTTCCTGTGATACAATGACAGCAGCCATGTTGTTTGTAAACATTACACAGAGGCAGGCTTATCTGCATCTTCAGCAAAAAAAACCTAATCCCTCCTCCTCCTCCCTCCTCCCCTCTGAAATCTCTGGCTAGTAATACCTCCCCCTCCTCCTGCCCAGACTGAGCTCCCATGAGCCCTTGCTACAGTGCCAAGGCTCTCTGAAAACCTGTGGGCGTGGCTTGTTTAGTTTATAGGGAATTAGAGTATTAAACAAAAAAGTATTTGGCTTGAGGAATTCCCTATAAACAATAGGAAAGGAACACAATTATGCAATGGGTAAAAGTTCATCTCGGATCCACTTTAAGCTTAGTTCCCATGTGATATGACTGATTAGTGCAAGAGACTGGGCAGGGGGGCTGAGGAACCCCCTCTTATTTCATGGACTGGTCCATATTGTCAGGAACCCCCTCTTATTTCACGGACTGGTCCATATTGTCAGGAACCCCCTCTTATTTCACGGACTGGTCCATATTGTCAGGGATCCCCCTCTTATTTCACGGACTGGTCCATATTATCAGGAACCCCCTCTTATTTCACGGACTGGTCCATATTGTCATGGATCGCCCGAGTATTTCATGAACTGGTCCATATTGTCAGGAATCCCCCTCTTATTTCACGGACTGGTCCATATTGTCATGGATCGCCCGAGTATTTCATGGACTGGTCCATATTGTCAGGGATCGCCCGAGTATTTCATGGACTGGTCCATATTGTCAGGGATCCCCCTCTTATTTCACGGACTGGTCCATATTGTCAGGGATCCCCCTCTTATTTCACGGCCTGGTCCATATTGTCATGGATCGCCCGAGTATTTCATGGACTGGTCCATATTGTCAGGGATCGCCCGAGTATTTCATGGACTGGTCCATATTGTCAGGGATCGCCCAAGTATTTCATGGACTGGTCCATATTGTCAGGGATCCCCCTCTTATTTCACGGACTGGTCCATATTGTCATGGATCGCCCGAGTATTTCATGGACTGGTCCATATTGTCAGGGATCGCCCGAGTATTTCATGGACTGGTCCATATTGTCAGGAACCCCCTTTTATTTCACGGACTGGTCCATATTGTCAGGAACCCCCTCTTATTTCATGGACTGGTCCATATTGTCATGGATCGCCCGAGTATTTCATGGACTGGTCCATATTGTCATGGATCGCCCGAGTATTTCATGGACTGGTCCATATTGTCAGGAACCCCCTCTTATTTCATGGACTGGTCCATATTGTCAGGAACCCCCTCTTATTTCATGGACTGGTCCATATTGTCAGGGATCGCCCGAGTATTTCATGGACTGGTCCATATTGTCAGGAACCCCCTCTTATTTCATGGACTGGTCCATATTGTCAGGGATCGCCCGAGTATTTCATGGACTGGTCCATATTGTCAGGAACCCCCTCTTATTTCACGGACTGGTCCATATTGTCAGGGATCGCCCGAGTATTTCATGGACTGGTCCATATTGTCATGGATCGCCCGAGTATTTCATGGACTGGTCCATATTGTCAGGAACCTCCTCTTATTTCACAGACTGGTCCATATTGTCAGGGATCGCCCGAGTATTTCATGGACTGGTCCATATTGTCATGGATCGCCCGAGTATTTCATGGACTGGTCCATATTGTCAGGAACCCCCTCTTATTTCACGGACTGGTCCATATTGTCAGGGATCGCCCGAGTATTTCATGGACTGGTCCATATTGTCAGGAACCCCCTCTTATTTCACGGACTGGTCCATATTGTCAGGGATCGCCCGAGTATTTCATGGACTGGTCCATATTGTCAGGGATCGCCCGAGTATTTCATGGACTGGTCCATATTGTCATGGATCGCCCGAGTATTTCATGGACTGGTCTATATTGTCAGGAACCTCCTCCTATTTCACGGACTGGTTCATATTGTCAGGAACCCCCTCTTATTTCACGGACTGGTCCATATTGTCAGGGATCGCCCGAGTATTTCATGGACTGGTCCATATTGTCATGGATCGCCCGAGTATTTCATGGACTGGTCTATATTGTCAGGAACCTCCTCTTATTTCACGGACTGGTCCATATTGTCAGGAACCCCCTCTTATTTCATGGACTGGTCCATATTGTCAGGAACCTCCTCTTATTTCACGGACTGGTCCATATTGTCAGGAACCCCCTCTTATTTCATGGACTGGTCCATATTGTCAGGGATCGCCCGAGTATTTCATGGACTGGTCCATATTGTCAGGAACCCCCTCTTATTTCACGGACTGGTCCATATTGTCAGGGATCGCCCGAGTATTTCATGGACTGGTCCATATTGTCAGGGATCCCCTCTTATTTCACGGACTGGTCCATATTGTCAGGAACCCCCTCTTATTTCACGGACTGGTCCATATTGTCAGGGATCGCCCGAGTATTTCATGGACTGGTCCATATTGTCATGGATCGCTCGAGTATTTCATGGACTGGTCCATATTGTCAGGGATCCCCCTCTTATTTCACGGACTGGTCCATATTGTCAGGAACCCCCTCTTATTTCATGGACTGGTCCATATTGTCATGGATCGCCCGAGTATTTCATGGACTGGTCCATATTGTCATGGATCGCCCGAGTATTTCATGGACTGGTCCATATTGTCAGGAACCCCCTCTTATTTCATGGACTGGTCCATATTGTCATGGATCGCCCGAGTATTTCATGGACTGGTCCATATTGTCATGGATCGCCCGAGTATTTCACGGACTGGTCCATATTGTCAGGAACACCCTCTTATTTCACGGACTGGTCCATATTGTCAGGAACCCCCTCTTATTTCACGGACTGGTCCATATTGTCATGGATCGCCCGAGTATTTCATGGACTGGTCCATATTGTCAGGGATCCCCCTCTTATTTCACGGACTGGTCCATATTGTCATGGATCGCCCGAGTATTTCATGGACTGGTCCATATTGTCAGGAACCCCCTCTTATTTCACGGACTGGTCCATATTGTCAGGGATCGCCCGAGTATTTCATGGACTGGTCCATATTGTCAGGGATCGCCCGAGTATTTCATGGACTGGTCCATATTGTCAGGAACACCCTCTTATTTCACGGACTGGTCCATATTGTCAGGAACCCCCTCTTATTTCACGGACTGGTCCATATTGTCATGGATCGCCCGAGTATTTCATGGACTGGTCCATATTGTCAGGAACACCCTCTTATTTCACGGACTGGTCCATATTGTCAGGAACCCCCTCTTATTTCACGGACTGGTCCATATTGTCATGGATCGCCCGAGTATTTCATGGACTGGTCCATATTGTCATGGATCGCCCGAGTATTTCATGGACTGGTCCATATTGTCAGGGATCGCCCGAGTATTTCATGGACTGGTCCATATTGTCATGGATCGCCCGAGTATTTCATGGACTGGTCCATATTGTCAGGGATCCCCCTCTTATTTCACGGACTGGTCCATATTGTCATGGATCGCCCGAGTATTTCATGGACTGGTCCATATTGTCATGGATCGCCCGAGTATTTCATGGACTGGTCCATATTGTCAGGGATCGCCCGAGTATTGGTCCTATTTGATGAATGGGAGTCAGCTGACTGCAGGAAATTTGGGGACGATTTGAAGAATGTAAATCGCCTGCTGTATTATTGGCTTTCAGTTACCCGCTCTCCCGAGGAAACCCTCATCCTGGCGGCCGCACCGTCCAGTCTGTTCTCATGGCGGTCTCACAATCCGCTGGAGCAGCTGCCTGTGAGAGTTAATAGCAGTCTCGATAAACGCTGGGATCTACCGCATCTCTAGGATATCTGGCGGATCACCGTATGGGACAAATCCAACCCATGTGATACCCGAGCCGTTACCATAACAACGGCATACACTGCAGACGGGCGACTCCCTCTCTCGTGGAGACAGACCAATCTTTATGTCTTGTACGTGATTAAGGGGCTCACTAATTATACAATTTGGATTGTACAATCTTACCACTTCTATGAGGGATTACCGTGAAGAGGACCTGTAGTGAAAACAATATAAGGAATAAAATTGCTTATTTTGTTACTATATTCATTTAGAGATGATTTAGTCAGTGTTTGCCCATTGTAACATCTTTCCTCTCCCTGATTTACATTCTGAGATTGATCACCGATGACGACATCTTTAGTGCTGCCAGGTGATCTGTACGGAATGTTCATCACTGAGAGTTCTATGCACAGAGGGAGATACTGCTTGCTTGGCAGTTGGAAAAAGCCGCATTTATTTCAATAATGCAACATAAAAGGTGAAGCTAATCTATGAAATAGGAAGCCTCTGCAGGTGTTTAGGATGAATTACCCGATTACAGTCTGATAATGATTGGCAAAGATCAATCAAATGCTAATAATACGATGTGTGTATAAATTATATTTTCTACAAAGGTGTCCATAGACGGTACAATATTTCCTTCAGATGTGATCGCTCGATCAGATTTTTATCATGGAATTGTACAGAAAATGTGGGGTTACGCAGTTGTACGCAGTTGTGTCGGCTTTTCTGCATCTGTAACATTGACGTGTAGCTGAAAAGCGGACGTAACTGCGCACAACTGCGTTACCGGGCTCAGGGTCTAAATTGACGTAAAACGATTCTATGGCCAATTGAAATAAAGAATTGTGTCGAATGTTGGATTTTAAAATCGTATCTGAAGAGGAAAAGGAGTTATTCGCAAAGCTTCAGGTGCCCATACATCAATCGATCTACAGACTTGGTGGCCAATAAATATTGAATCGAAACAAAATCAGTGCTGCCGTAGAGCATACGCCATCGACGAAGTCTGGATCGGACAAGCTGTAAGATGTCGGGCCATCATGGTCGATCGGGTGCACGGCGGGCAATCGATATGGGGGAGAATGCAAAAAACAAATTGCCCGGCCTTACCCCCCCCCCCCCCCCTGTGCACTATAATCTACATACGTGCGGCCCACAGAGGTGATGCAGTAACCGGGCGTGGCTGTGATGTCACACATACCACGTGTACACCATCCTACGTGGGGCACGTGTATGCGGATTGTGGACAGAGCCAGCGGCAGAAACGGAAAGTTAAACTATACTGCACGCGGGGGGGGGCATTGGGGGGGGCGCAGCGGCGATTCCGGCGAAGTAGCATTACAAGGCTGATCCAGGATCAATTTCAGCAATCGGGAATCGGCCTGCAGTGTATGGACAGCCGTCAGATTTCTCTCCAATCAGATTGGCTCAGAGAGAGATTTGTCTGTTGGACGAATCTGCCCAACATCGCCTGACGTATTGGACACCTTTTACGTATTTTTCACCTTAACTGTAGAGGTGCGTACACACATGCGACTATGGTCGTTTGAAAAAAAAAAAAAAAGCAGCCAACGACCATGAAGTCTAACGACGGACGAGCTAGATTGTTAAAAACGAACGATATAGATGGCGGATTTTTTCGAACGACGATCGTTTGCAACAGTAGTACATCGTTGGAAACGGTCGTTCGTACTAGGCTTGACATGCGCATTTCGCTATTTCTCTGTGAAACTTCTCATTTTTATGCACAGGCGCAATAGTTGCTTTTACGTGATGTAACGTTCGTTCTAACGATCAGATCGTTACACACATTTAAAAGCTAACTTTACTTAGGTCGTTCTTTCCTCAATTAAAAGATCGTTCATCGTTCACAACGAACGATCGCTGTCACATGTGTGTACGTAGCTTAGGAGACCAAATGCATGAGATAAACCCATGATGAGAGATAATTCAGGAGATAGCCAGATAATGAGAGATTATTCGTGAGTTTAAGTCATTTAAGGAGAGATAAATTGTAAGGTGAGAAGTGAGGGGAGATATTTCAGCTTTGTGACTCCGCCCTGAAGTGCCTCTAATCGAGCTCTTCTCCTTCCAATAGTAAGCTGGCGTCTGAGGAAGATATTGTACAGTTTATGGGCAGTGTTAGCTGTGGGGCAATGGTGACTCGATCTTCCCCGGATGGAATATATGGGCGAGTGTGGCAGATTATTTCAGTGCATATTTCATCTTCTCTATTAGCAGATTTAGGATCCTGATTGGGCACCTGACCTGAGCGATGGTGACTCGATCTTCCCCGGATGGAATATATGGGCGAGTGTGGCAGATTATTTCAGTGCATATTTCATCTTCTCTATTGGCAGATTTAGGATCCTGATTGGGCACCTGACCTGAGCGATGGTGACTCGATCTGCCCCGGATGGAATGTGGCAGATTATCGGGAACCATATTTCTGGATCTCAGTCAGCGAAGTTAGGAGGATCCTGATTGGCCGGCTGTCAGGTGGAAGTGGAATGATTTGGGAAGTTTTGTATAAGAATGAACAGAGTAACCAAGCAGCTCGGGGTGACCCAAACCACTCGGAATGTATAGGGGGATAAAAGGGACCGAACAGCCCTCCTACTAATAAGCAATGCTTGGTGGAATTTGCCTTCTTAAAACAGAAAACATTTTGCAATAATTCAGCTATAAGTGAACACCTGTAGTTACCCACAATGCATTACTACTGAATATGCAAATTATCTCTTTATGCCCCTGTAAGCCAGGCAAGCATCCAGAACCGCTGGTTTATAGCAAGCCTATGGCTCTAAATATTACACAGCCACACCAACCCAACATGCAGACAGCCTGTTTCGGGCTTTTGGCCCTCATCAGTACATGGCAGAGATTGATAAGGCTGTATGAGATAGGGAATGGACCAGTACAACAGAGTAACCAAGCAGCTCAGGGTGACCCAAACTACTAGGAATGTATAGGGGATAAATATACACCAGCGGTTCTGGATGCTTGTCTGGCTTACAAGGGCGAAAAGAGATCATTTGCATATTCAGTAGTGGTGCATTATCAGTAACCACAGATGTTCACTCATAGCTGAATTATTGCAAATTTCCTTCTGTTTTAAGAATGCAAAGTTCAGTATAACAATAAAATGACAGAATATATCGCGATGAAGCCACCTTTGTTTTATGCCCCCTCAGACCCCCATATCTGCTCCGCATAATCAGGGCAGCCATAACATTCCCCTAAACGCCCCTCCTAGAATATACTGATACGTAATGTATACGGACCAGCAGCATCACCACCGTGTACATCCTACAGATTCACAGAGCTCCTCCCCCCTTCCCCCACGACACAGATTATTTCATTCGTATTTTTCCTGGTAAATAATGAAAACGAGCGTCTGTCATTCCTGTCATTGTCATCCAGCAACAGAAGGGGTCAGGAATCGCATACTGCGCGGGGGGAGGGGTCTCGCAGGAACCAGGCAGAGGTCACGCAGCGCTCCTTACATGGGGACACATCAGGGGGTGACTCCAGTTACACTAATTGGCAGCTGACTCCACATAGAGCCCCATGTGATCATCTCCAGAGGAGGCCCAATGTACACACAACCCCCACTGACCCGCTGACACGTACCCAGCTGTGTGCAGGCCGATCCTTCCACACAGCACCACACTGTGTATACACCACACTACACACACCACTGATCCGCTGACATGTACCCTGCTGTGTGCAGGCTGATCCTCCCACACAGCACCACACTGTGTATACACCACACTACACACACCACTAACCTGCTGACATGTACCCCGCTGTGTGCAGGCTGATCCTCCCACACAGCACCACACTGTGTATACACCACACTACACACACCACTGATCCGCTGACATGTACCCTGCTGTGTGCAGGCTGATCCTCCCACACAGCACCACACTGTGTATACACCACACTACACACACCACTGACCCGCTGACATGTACCCCGCTGTGTGCAGGCTGATCCTTCCACACAGCATCACACTGTGTATACACCACACTACACACACCATTGATCCGCTGACATGTACCCTGCTGTGTGCAGGCTGATCCTCCCACACAGAGCCACACTGTGTATACACCACACTACACACACCACTGACCCGCTGACATGTACCCCGCTGTGTGCAGGCTGATCCTCCCACACAGCACCACACTGTGTATACACCACACTACACACACCACTGACATGTACCCCGCTGTGTGCAGGCTGATTCTCCCACACAGCACCACACTGTGTATACACCACACTACACACACCACTGACCCACTGACATGGACCCTGCTGTGTGCAGGCTGATCCTCCCACACAGCACCACACTGCGTATACACCACACTACACACACCACTGACATGTAACCCGCTGTGTGCAGGCTGATCCTTCCACACAGCACCACACTGTGTATACACCACACTACACACACCACTGACCCGCTGACATGTACCCTGCTGTGTGCAAGCTGATCCTCCCACACAGCGCCACACTGTGTATACACCACACTACACACACCACTGACATGTACCCCGTTGTGTGCAGGCTGATCCTCCCACACAGCAACACACTACACATCACTGACATGTACCCCGCTGTGAGCAGGCTGATCCTCCCACACAGCACCACACTGTGTATACACCACACTACACACACCACTGACCCGCTGACATGTACCCCGCTGTGTGCAGGCTGATCCTCCCACACAGCACCACACTGTGTATACACCACACTACACACACCACTGATCCGCTGACATGTACCCTGCTGTGTGCAGGCTGATCCTCCCACACAGCACCACACTGTGTATACACCACACTACACACACCACTGACATGTACCCCGCTGTGTGCAGGCTGATCCTCCCACACAGCACCACACTGTGTATACTCCACACTACACACACCACTGACCCGCTGACATGTACCCTGCTGTGTGCAAGCTGATCCTCCCACACAGCGCCACACTGTGTATACACCACACTACACACACCACTGACATGTACCCCGTTGTGTGCAGGCTGTTCCTCCCACACAGCAACACACTGTGTATACACCACACTACACACACCACTGACCCGCTGACATGTACCCCGCTGTGTGCAGGCTGATCCTCCCACACAGCACCACACTGTGTATACACCACACTACACACACCACTGACCCGCTGACATGTACGCCGCTGTGTGCAGGCTGATCCTCCCACACAGCACCACACTGTGTATACACCACACTACACACACCACTGACATGTTCCCCGCTGTGTGCAGGCTGATCCTCCCACACAGCACCACACTGTGTATACACCACACTACACACACCACAGACCCGCTGACATGTACCCTGCTGTGTGCAGGCTGATCCTTCCACACAGCACCACACTGTGTATACACCACACTACACACACCACTGACCCGCTGAAATGTACCCCGCTGTGTGCAGGCTGATCCTCCCACACAACACCACACTGTGTATACACCACACTACACACACCACTGACCCGCTGACATGTACCCCGCTGTGTGCAGGCTGATCCTCCCACACAGCACCACACTGTGTATACACCACACTACACACACCACTGACCCGCTGACATGTACCCTGCTGTGAGCAGGCTGATCCTTCCACACAGCACCACACTGTGTATACACCACACTACACACACCACTGACATGTTCCCCGCTGTGTGCAGGCTGATCCTCCCACACAGCACCACACTGTGTATACTCCACACTACACAAACCACTGACATGTACCCCGCTGTGTGCAGGCTGATCCTCCCACACAGCACCACACTGTGTATACACCACACTACACACCACTGACATGTACCCCGCTGTGTGCAGGCTGATCCTCCCACACAGCATCACACTCTGTATACACCACACTACATACCACTGACATGTACCCCGCTGTGTGCAGGCTGATCCTCCCACACAGCACTACACTGTGTATACACCACACTACACACCACTGACATGTACCCCGCTGTGTGCAGGCTGATCCTCCCACACAGCACCACACTGTGTATACACCACACTACACACACCACTGACATGTTCCCCGCTGTGTGCAGGCTGATCCTCCCACACAGCACCACACTGTGTATACTCCACACTACACACAGCACTGACCCGCTGACATGTACCCTGCTGTGTGCAGGCTGATCCTTCCACACAGCACCACACTGTGTATACACCACACTACACACACCACTGACCCGCTGAAATGTACCCCGCTGTGTGCAGGCTGATCCTCCCACACAACACCACACTGTGTATACACCACACTACACACACCACTGACCCGCTGACATGTACCCCGCTGTGTGCAGGCTGATCCTCCCACACAGCACCACACTGTGTATACACCACACTACACACACCACTGACATGTACCCCGCTGTGTGCAGGCTGATTCTCCCACACAGCACCACACTGTGTATACACCACACTACACACACCACTGACCCACTGACATGGACCCTGCTGTGTGCAGGCTGATCCTCCCACACAGCACCACACTGCGTATACACCACACTACACACACCACTGACATGTAACCCGCTGTGTGCAGGCTGATCCTTCCACACAGCACCACACTGTGTATACACCACACTACACACACCACTGACCCGCTGACATGTACCCTGCTGTGTGCAAGCTGATCCTCCCACACAGCGCCACACTGTGTATACACCACACTACACACACCACTGACATGTACCCCGTTGTGTGCAGGCTGATCCTCCCACACAGCAACACACTACACATCACTGACATGTACCCCGCTGTGAGCAGGCTGATCCTCCCACACAGCACCACACTGTGTATACACCACACTACACACACCACTGACCCGCTGACATGTACCCCGCTGTGTGCAGGCTGATCCTCCCACACAGCACCACACTGTGTATACACCACACTACACACACCACTGATCCGCTGACATGTACCCTGCTGTGTGCAGGCTGATCCTCCCACACAGCACCACACTGTGTATACACCACACTACACACACCACTGACATGTACCCCGCTGTGTGCAGGCTGATCCTCCCACACAGCACCACACTGTGTATACTCCACACTACACACACCACTGACCCGCTGACATGTACCCTGCTGTGTGCAAGCTGATCCTCCCACACAGCGCCACACTGTGTATACACCACACTACACACACCACTGACATGTACCCCGTTGTGTGCAGGCTGTTCCTCCCACACAGCAACACACTGTGTATACACCACACTACACACACCACTGACCCGCTGACATGTATCCCGCTGTGTGCAGGCTGATCCTCCCACACAGCACCACACTGTGTATACACCACACTACACACACCACTGACCCGCTGACATGTACGCCGCTGTGTGCAGGCTGATCCTCCCACACAGCACCACACTGTGTATACACCACACTACACACACCACTGACATGTTCCCCGCTGTGTGCAGGCTGATCCTCCCACACAGCACCACACTGTGTATACACCACACTACACACACCACAGACCCGCTGACATGTACCCTGCTGTGTGCAGGCTGATCCTTCCACACAGCACCACACTGTGTATACACCACACTACACACACCACTGACCCGCTGAAATGTACCCCGCTGTGTGCAGGCTGATCCTCCCACACAACACCACACTGTGTATACACCACACTACACACACCACTGACCCGCTGACATGTACCCCGCTGTGTGCAGGCTGATCCTCCCACACAGCACCACACTGTGTATACACCACACTACACACACCACTGACCCGCTGACATGTACCCTGCTGTGAGCAGGCTGATCCTTCCACACAGCACCACACTGTGTATACACCACACTACACACACCACTGACATGTTCCCCGCTGTGTGCAGGCTGATCCTCCCACACAGCACCACACTGTGTATACTCCACACTACACAAACCACTGACATGTACCCCGCTGTGTGCAGGCTGATCCTCCCACACAGCACCACACTGTGTATACACCACACTACACACCACTGACATGTACCCCGCTGTGTGCAGGCTGATCCTCCCACACAGCATCACACTCTGTATACACCACACTACATACCACTGACATGTACCCCGCTGTGTGCAGGCTGATCCTCCCACACAGCACTACACTGTGTATACACCACACTACACACCACTGACATGTACCCCGCTGTGTGCAGGCTGATCCTCCCACACAGCACCACACTGTGTATACACCACACTACACACACCACTGACATGTTCCCCGCTGTGTGCAGGCTGATCCTCCCACACAGCACCACACTGTGTATACTCCACACTACACACACCACTGACCCGCTGACATGTACCCTGCTGTGTGCAGGCTGATCCTTCCACACAGCACCACACTGTGTATACACCACACTACACACACCACTGACCCGCTGAAATGTACCCCGCTGTGTGCAGGCTGATCCTCCCACACAACACCACACTGTGTATACACCACACTACACACACCACTGACCCGCTGACATGTACCCCGCTGTGTGCAGGCTGATCCTCCCACACAGCACCACACTGTGTATACACCACACTACACACACCACTGACCCGCTGACATGTACCCTGCTGTGAGCAGGCTGATCCTTCCACACAGCACCACACTGTGTATACACCACACTACACACACCACTGACATGTTCCCCGCTGTGTGCAGGCTGATCCTCCCACACAGCACCACACTGTGTATACTCCACACTACACACACCACTGACCCGCTGACATGTACCCTGCTGTGTGCAAGCTGATCCTCCCACACAGCGCCACACTGTGTATACACCACACTACACACACCACTGACATGTACCCCGTTGTGTGCAGGCTGATCCTCCCACACAGCAACACACTACACACCACTGACATGTACCCCGCTGTGAGCAGGCTGATCCTCCCACACAGCACCACACTGTGTATACACCACACTACACACACCACTGACCCGCTGACATGTACCCCGCTGTGTGCAGGCTGATCCTCCCACACAGCACCACACTGTGTATACACCACACTACACACACCACTGACCCGCTGACATGTACGCCGCTGTGTGCAGGCTGATCCTCCCACACAGCACCACACTGTGTATACACCACACTACACACACCACTGACATGTTCCCCGCTGTGTGCAGGCTGATCCTCCCACACAGCACCACACTGTGTATACTCCACACTACACACACCACTGACCCGCTGACATGTACCCTGCTGTGTGCAGGCTGATCCTTCCACACAGCACCACACTGTGTATACACCACACTACACACACCACTGACCCGCTGAAATGTACCCCGCTGTGTGCAGGCTGATCCTCCCACACAGCACCACACTGTGTATACACCACACTACACACACCACTGACCCGCTGACATGTACCCTGCTGTGAGCAGGCTGATCCTTCCACACAGCACCACACTGTGTATACACCACACTACACACACCACTGACATGTTCCCCGCTGTGTGCAGGCTGATCCTCCCACATAGCACCACACTGTGTATACTCCACACTACACACACCACTGACATGTACCCCGCTGTGTGCAGGCTGATCCTCCCACACAGCACCACACTGTGTATACACCACACTACACACCACTGACATGTACCCCGCTGTGTGCAGGCTGATCCTCCCACACAGCATCACACTCTGTATACACCACACTACATACCACTGACATGTACCCCGCTGTGTGCAGGCTGATCCTCCCACACAGCACTACACTGTGTATACACCACACACCACTGACATGTACCCCGCTGTGTGCAGGCTGATCCTCCCACACAGCACCACACTGTGTATACACCACACTACACACACCACTGACCCGCTGACATGTACCCTGCTGTGTGCAGGCTGATCCTCCCACACAGCGCCACACTGTGTATACACCACACTACACACACCACTGACATGTACCCCGCTGTGTGCAGGCTGATCCTCCCACACAGCACCACTCTGTGTATACACCACACTACACACACACACACACACCACTGACATGTACCCAGCTGTGTGCAGGCTGATCCTCCCACACAGCACCACACTGTGTATACACCACACTACACACACCACTGACATGTTCCCCGCTGTGTGCAGGCTGATCCTCCCACACAGCACCACACTGTGTATACACCACACTACACACACCACTGACCCGCTGACATGTACCCCGCTGTGTGCAGGCTGATCCTCCCACACAGCGCCACACTGTGTATACACCACACTACACACACCACTGACCCGCTGACATGTACCCCGCTGTGTGCAGGCTGATCCTCCCACACAGCACCACACTGTGTATACACCACACTACACACACCACTGACCCGCTGACACGTACCCCGCTGTGTGCAGGCTGATCCTCCCACACAGCACCACACTGTGTATACACCACACTACACACACCACTGACCCGCTGACATGTACCCCGCTGTGTGCAGGCTGATCCTTCCACACAGCATCACACTGTGTATACACCACACTACACACACCACTGATCCGCTGACATGTACCCTGCTGTGTGCAGGCTGATCCTCCCACACAGCACCACACTGAGTATACACCACACTACACACACCACTGACATGTACCCCGCTGTGTGCAGGCTGATCCTCCCACACAGCACCACACTACACACACCACTGACATGTACCCCGCTGTGTGCAGGCTGATCCTCCCACACAGCACCACTCTGTGTATACACCACACTACACACACACACACACCACTGACATGTACCCAGCTGTGTGCAGGCTGATCCTCCCACACAGCACCACACTGTGTATACACCACACTACACACACCACTGACATGTTCCCCGCTGTGTGCAGGCTGATCCTCCCACACAGCACCACACTGTGTATACACCACACTACACACACCACTGACCCGCTGACATGTACCCCGCTGTGTGCAGGCTGATCCTCCCACACAGCGCCACACTGTGTATACACCACACTACACACACCACTGACCCGCTGACATGTACCGCGCTGTGTGCAGGCTGATCCTCCCACACAGCACCACACTGTGTATACACCACACTACACACACCACTGACCCGCTGACACGTACCCCGCTGTGTGCAGGCTGATCCTCCCACACAGCACCACACTGTATATACACCACACTACACACACCACTGACCCGCTGACATGTACCCCGCTGTGTGCAGGCTGATCCTTCCACACAGCATCACACTGTGTATACACCACACTACACACACCACTGATCCGCTGACATGTACCCTGCTGTGTGCAGGCTGATCCTCCCACACAGCACCACACTGTGTATACACCACACTACACACACCACTGACATGTACCCCGCTGTGTGCAGGCTGATCCTCCCACACAGGACCACACTGTGTATACACCACACTACACACACCACTGACCCGCTGACATGTACCCCGCTGTGTGCAGGCTGATCCTCCCACACAGCACCACACTGTGTATACACCACACTACACACACCACTGACCCACTGACACGTACCCCGCTGTGTGCAGGCTGATCCTCCCACACAGCACCACACTGTGTATACACCACTACACACACCACTGACATGTACCCCGCTGTGTGCAGGCTGATCCTCCCACACAGCAACATATTACACACCACTGACATGTACCCCGCTGTGTGCAGGCTGATCCTCCCACACAGCAACACACTGTGTATACACCACACTACACACACCACTGACCCGCTGACACGTACCCCGCTGTGTGCAGGCTGATCCTCCCACACAGCACCACACTGTGTATACACCACACTACATACACCACTGACCCGCTGACATGTACCCCACTGTGTGCAGGCTGATCCTCCCACACAGCACCACACTGTGTATACACCACACTACACACACCACAGACCCGCTGACATGTACCCTGCTGTGTGCAGGCTGATCCTCCCACACAGCACCACACTGTGTATACACCACACTACACACACCACTGACATGTACCCCGCTGTGTGCAGGCTGATCCTACCACACAGGACCACACTGTGTATACACCACACTACACACACACCACTGACCCGCTGACACGTACCCCGCTGTGTGCAGGCTGATCCTCCCACACAGCACCACACTGTGTATACACCACTACACACACCACTGACATGTACCCCGCTGTGTGCAGGCTGATCCTCCCACACAGCAACAAACTACACACCACTGACATGTACCCCGCTGTGTGCAGGCTGATCCTCCCACACAGCAACACACTGTGTATACACCACACTACATACACCACTGACCCGCTGACATGTACCCCGCTGTGTGCAGGCTGATCCTCCCACACAGCGCCACAATGTGTATACACCACACTACACACACACCACTGACCCGCTGACATGTACCCTGCTGTGTGCAGGCTGATCCTCCCACACAGCACCACACTGTGTATACACCACACTACACACACCACTGACCCGCTGACATGTACCCCACTGTGTGCAGGCTGATCCTTCCACACAGCACCACACTGTGTATACACCACACTACACACACCACTGACCCGCTGACATGTACCCCACTGTGTGCAGGCTGATCCTCCCACACAGCACCACACTGTGTATACACCACACTACACACACCACTGACCCACTGACATGTACCCCGCTGTGTGCAGGCTGATCCTCCCACACAGCAACACACTACACACCACTGACATGTACCCCGCTGTGTGCAGGCTGATCCTCCCACACAGCACCACACTGTGTATACACCACACTACACACCACTGACAAGTACCCCGCTGTGTGCAGGCTGATCCTCCCACACAGCACTACACTGTGTATACGCCACACTACACACCACTGACATGTACCCCGCTGTGTGCAGGCTGATCCTCCCACACAGCACTACACTGTGTATACACCACACTACACACCACTGACATGTACCCCGCTGTGTGCAGGCTGATCCTCCCACACAGCACTACACTGTGTATACACCACACTACACACCACTGACATGTACCCCGCTGTGTGCAGGCTGATCCTCCCACACAGCACTACACTGTGTATACACCACACTACACACCACTGACATGTACCCCGCTGTGTGCAGGCTGATCCTTCCACACAGCACCACACTGTGTATACACCACACTACACACACCACTGACCCGCTGACATGTACTCCGCTGTGTGTAGGCTGATCCTCCCACACAGCACCACACTGCGTATACACCACACTACACACACACACCACTGACATGTACCCCGCTGTGTGCAGGCTGATCCTCCCACACAGCACCACTCTGTGTATACACCACACTACACACACCACTGATCCGCTGACATGTACCCCCCACTCTGTAGTAGGTAGTAAGGCTTGTTATAATAATTTAAGGGAACCTGAAGTGAGAGTGATATGGAGGCTGCCATAATTATTTCCTTCTCAACAATCCCAGTTACCTGGCTGCCCTGATGATCTCTCTGGCTGCAGTTGTGTCTGAAGATGGTTTTACACCTGGCCTGTGCCATTGAGGAGTCACGTGGCCAGGACCACGCATGCACAGAACCCTCCCGGAGACAGGAGCGCCATCTAGGAGGCACGTGGCCAGGACCACGCATGCACAGAACCCTCCCGGTGACAGGAGCGCCATCTAGGAGGCAAGTGGCCAGGACCACGCATGCACAGAACCCTCCCGGTGACAGGAGCGCCATCTAGGAGTCACGTGGCCAGGACCACGCATGCACAGAACCCTCCCGGAGACAGGAGCGCCATCTAGGAGGCACGTGGCCAGGACCACGCATGCACAGAACCCTCCCGGTGACAGGAGCGCCATCTAGGAGGCACGTGGCCAGGACCATGCATGCACAGAACCCTCCCGGGGACAGGAGCACCATTCTAGGAGGCACGTGGCCAGGACCACGCATGCACAGAACCCTCCCGGTGACAGGAGCGCCATCTAGTAGGCACGTAGCCAGGACCACGCATGCACAGAACCCTCCCAGAGACAGGAGCGCCATCTAGGAGTCACGTGGCCTGGACCACGCATGCACAGGACCCTCCCGGAGACAGGAGCGCCATCTAGGAGGCACCTGGCCAGGACCACGCATGCACATAACCCTCCCGGTGACAGGAGCGCCATCTAGGAGGCACGTGACCAAGACTAAGCATGCTCAGAACCCTCCCGGAGGCAGGAGCGCCATCGAGTAGTCATGTGGCCAGGACCACACATGCACGGAACCCTCATGGTGACAGGAGCGCCATCTAGGAGGCACATGGCCTGGACCACGCATCCACAGAACCCTCCCGGTGACAGGAGCGCCATCTAGGAGGCATGTGGCCAGGACCACGCATGCACAGAACCCTCCCAGTGACAGAAGCGCCATCGAGGAGACACGTGGCCATGATTGCACATGCACAGAACCCTCCCGTAACAGGAGCGCCATTGAGGAGACACGTGGCCATGATTGCACATGCACAGAACCCTCCCGGTGACAGGAGCGCCTTCTAGGAGGCACCTGGCCAGGACCACGCATGCACAGAACCCTCCCGGTGACAGGAGCGCCATCTAGGAGGCACCTGGCCAGGACACGCATGCACAGAACTCTCCCGGTGACAGGAGCGCCATCTAGGAGGCACGTGACCAAGACCACGCATGCACAGAACCCTCCGGGAGGCAGGAGCGCCATCGAGTAGTCACGTGGCCAGGACCACACATGCACAGAACCCTCCTGGTGACAGGAGCGCCATCTAGAAGGCATGTGGCCGGGACCACGCATGCACAGAACCCTCCCAGTGACAGAAGCGCAATCGAGGAGACACGTGGCCATGATTGCACATGCACAGAACCCCCCCCGGTGACAGGAACGCCATTGAGGAGACACGTGGCCATGATTGCACATGCACAGAACCCTCCTGGTGACAGGAGTCCACGAATGAGACACGTCGTAGACTTTTAGCAGGGTAGTGGCAGGGGGAGGGGAGGGCGGCGAGGATGCAAACGGACTACGAGGGGCAGAAAGAAGCCCCAGATAACTACAAATCCTCCTCATCTCAGCTACACTGTCAGCTTAATCAATTAAGAGTCTTAGAAAATGATAAATTCTTTATAAACAACACCAAAGTGGCCATTTATCTTATTAAAAGCAATAGTAAGGCCTCATTCACACCTAAAATCGAAAATGCAAACAGTGTGTTTTTGCACTAAGCGCTAAGCGGTTTTGTAAGTCACTTCCTGACGCGCGTCAGGAAGTGAACTCTTTGACCCAGAAAACAAATACAATGTATTTATTCTTAAAAATGTGAATGCAATCACTGCACAAAGCGATTTTGTGAGAGTTTATGATTTCCCTATACCTTCCATTGAGGCAAAATTGCCCGAAATATGGTCCAGGCAGCACTTTGCTGGGCGGATCAGAAACGGACCGCTCAGCTGTGAACTCTCTCATAGGGAATCATTCCAGAAGCGCTTTCAGGGCAATTTTGAAAATCACCTGTGCTTGAAAAAAGGGCAAAAACGCCCCTATTGTGAAGAAGCCTTCAATGTATCTACTATAACACTATCAGGGCCCTTTCTCACTACAGCAGCTGCGTTGCAGACACTGCTATGGGCCTGTTCACAGTACTGCGTTGCAACTGATCACTGTTCATACAGTTTTATGGGCCTGTTTACAGTACTGATCTGTAACTGATCACTGTCCATACAATGCTATGGGCCTGGTCACACTACTCTGCTGTAACTGATCACTGCCCATACAATGCTATGGGCCTGGTCACAGTACTGCGCTGTAACTGATCACTGCCCATACAATTCTATGGGCCTGGTCACAGTACTGCGCTGTAACTGATCACTGCTCGTACAATTCTATGGGCCTGGTCACAGTACTGCGCTGTAACTGATCACTGCCCATACAATGCTATGGGCCTGGTCACACTACTCTGCTGTAACTGATCACTGCCCATACAATGCTATGGGCCTGGTCACAGCACTGCGCTGTAACTGATCACTGCCCATACAATCCTATGGGCCTGTTCACAGTACTGCGCTGTAACTGATCACTGCCCATACAATGCTTTGGGCCTGGTCACAGCACTGCACAGTAACTGATCACCGCCCATACAATTCTATGGGCCTGTTCTCAGTACTGCGCTGTAACTGAACACTGCCCATACAATGCTATGGGACTGGTCACAGTACTGTGCTGTAACTGATCACTGCCCATACAGTGCTATGAGCCTGGTCACACTACTGTGCTGTAACTGATCACTGGCCATGCAGGTCCATGGGCCTGGTCACAGTACTGTGCTGTAACTGATCACTGCTCATACAATGCTATGGGCCTGTTCACAGTACTGCGCTGTAACTGATCACTGCCCATACAATGCTATGGCCCTGTTCACAGTACTGCGCTGTAACTGAACACTGCCCATACAATGCTATGGGCCTGGTCACAGTACTGCACTGTAACTGATCACTGCCCATACAATCCTATGGGCAGGGCCGGCGCTACCATTAAGGCAAAGGAGGCAGCTGCCCCAGGGCCCCAGAGCTTGTAGAGGCCCCCAGTGGCTACAAGAGGAAAAAAAATTTTCAAATCGACCTTATAGTTTTTGAGAAAATCGATTTTGAAGTTTCAAAGGAAAAAAAAAACACATTTAAAAACCTGCCGACTTTAATGGTTAATAGCAAATCCACCTTAAATGATAGAAACCCTAAATTTGCAGGATATGTTAAGGAGATCATTAGGAATAAGAGGAAAAAAACAATTTTTCAAAAAGACCTTATAGTTTTTGAGAAAATCGATTTTAAAGTTTAGAAGGAAAAAAGTATAGTTTTAAATGTGGTAAATGTAACTTAGTAGTAGCTACTCAGTAGCAAACCTAACGGTAGTGTAATTTTAAATGCATCAAACGAAAACGCAATAAATTTCCTGACGGGGTTTCCAGGGGGTCTATACGCAGCCGCAGTGCTTTGGCCAGGGATCGCTATACAGCCGCAATATGGCTGTATGAAGATCCCTGGCATTTTTTCCTGTTTTCCCAATTTTTTTTTGTTTAGAGTGTGGGAATTTTTTTTTTAAAAAAATTATGTGGGGTCCCCCCTCCTGAAACTTTTTAACCCCTTGTCCCCCATGCAGGCTGGGATAGCCAGAATGTGGAGCTCTGACCGATTGGGACTTCACACCCTGACTATACCAGCTGCAAAATAGGTCCCCTAATGCCGATTTTTGTTCCGGGGTATATGTTGGGGTATATGTTTTTGCCCTGGGGCCCCATTGTTGCTTAAACCGGCCCTGCCTATGGGCCTGGTCACAGTACTGTGCTGTAACTGATCACTGCTCATACAATGCTATGGGCCTGGTCACAGTACTGCGCTGTAACTGATCACTGCCCATACAATGCTATGGCCCTGTTCACTGTACTGTGCTGTAACTGAACACTGCCCATACAATGCTATCGGCCTGGTCACAGTACTGCACTGTAACTGATCACTGCCCATACAATCCTATGGGCCTGGTCACAGTACTGCGCTGTAACCGGTCACTGCCCATACAATGCTATGGGCCTGGTCACAGTACTGCATTGTAACTGATCACTGCTCATAAAATGCTATGGCCCTGGTCACAGTACTGCGCTGTAACTGATCACTGTCCATACAATGCTATGGGCCTGGTCACAATACTGCACTGTAACTGATCACTACCGATACAATGCTATGGGCCTGGTCACAGTACTGTGCTGTAACTGATCAATGCTCGTACAATGCTATGGGCCTGGTCACAATACTGCACTGTA